>NW_027141748.1:7500-47557 GCF_036365525.1 Heterodontus francisci | reverse complement strand
TCACCTCAAAGCAGGAATCATCACATCCTTCGTCGTCTCCTGCACTGCCTCCTTTGCTGGAATGCCGTCCTTAAGTGTCAAGGATTGTTTTCTCAGGGCAACATTTTACACGAAAGGAAATAATGAAAGAACATCAGTGTCAGAGCTTCCCTCCCACCAATGAAATTACTGTTGCGCATGCTTTATGCTCTGCAGTATAGGCAATGAATCACTTAGTACCCACCTCAGCTGTAGGAGTCAGGATGTGATGTAACTGCCCCTATCTCGTGATGGTTCAATGCTGCTGTCAGGGAAAACATGAATGATGTGAGGGTGCTGGAAAAAGAAGCACATTTCTTTTGGACTATGAACATAAAGCAGGGCCATTTAGCCCAGCTGTTCCCTGCTAGTGGTTATGCTACTCGTGCGTCTTCCCATCCATTCCCACTTAATCCTGCCTACTACTATCAGCATCATCTTCCATTTCTTTCACTCTTATCTACCTTTGCCTTAAAGCAACACTGAGGATGGAGAATGGTGTGGATGCACTCCCACCTCACCAGTTGTGTACGCAGCAAGAGCATTCACATTTGTGCTACCACTGGACACGGCATGCTTGTTTCTTTTAGTGCTCAGTCTCTTCTTGCTGAATGTTCCCCAAGTGCTTGACCCCTTTGGACGCCTTCTCTGCTTGACAGGCAGCAGCTGGCAATTGCGGAGTCTCACAAGGCTCTGCATGGTTGTTTCAAGGGCGGATGGGGAAACATGTGGCTGTGTGTCCACGTGCACTGCTTGGATGGGTGCAGGAACAGGTGACTGTAACTGAACAGCAAGGAGACGGGTACCGCAGGTGGGGGAAGTGGAGCTTTGAACAGGCAGGCGTATGTATGGTCCATCAGATCATTAGGCCAGGGGGTGAAACGCTCAGGATCCATGGATTGTGGCATGCGACTGATGTCCAGCGCGTGGCCACCTCCATCCGAAGGTGCTTCCGGGCAATTGTTGGGCAAATTAATTGGCTCAATCTCATCAGCCAGTCCTTGTGTTTATGGCGCATGCACAGAAAAAGGCACTCCCCTTCCGCTCCGCTGCTCCCCCCCCGACCTCCCTTCCCCCCCCCCCCATCCCTCCCTTCCCCCCCCCCATCCCTCCCTTCCCCCCCCCATCCCTCCCTTCCCCCCCCCCCCATCCCTCCCTTCCCCCCCCCCGTCCCTCCCTTCCCCCCCCCCCCCCGTCCCTCCCTTCCCCCCCCGTCCCTCCCTTCCCCCCCCGTCCCTCCCTTCCCCACCCCGTCCCTCCCTTCCCCCCCCGTCCCTCCCTTCCCCCCCCCCCCCGTCCCTCCCTTCCCCCCCCCCGTCCCTCCCTTCCCCCCCCCCCCGTCCCTCCCTTCCCCCCCCCCGTCCCTCCCTTCCCCCCCCCCCCGTCCCTCCCTTCCCCCCCCCGTCCCTCCCTTCCCCCCCCCCCGTACCTCCCTTTCCCCCCCGTACCTCCCTTTCCCCCCCGTACCTCCCTTTCCCCCCCGTACCTCCCCTTTCCCCCCCGTACCTCCCTTTCCCCCCCGTACCTCCCTTTCCCCCCCGTACCTCCCTTTCCCCCCCGTACCTCCCTTTCCCCCCCGTACCTCCCTTTCCCCCCCGTACCTCCCTTTCCCCCCCGTACCTCCCTTTCCCCCCCGTACCTCCCTTTCCCCCCGTACCTCCCTTTCCCCCCCCGTCACTCCCTTTCCCCCCCCCCGTCCCTCCCTTTCCCCCCCCCCCGTCCCTCCCTTTCCCCCCCCCCCGTCCCTCCCTTTCCCCCCCCCGTCCCTCCCATTCCCCCCCCCCGTCCCTCCCTTTCCCCCCCCCCCCGTCCCTCCCTTTCCCCCCCCCCCGTCCCTCCCTTTCCCCCCCCCCCCGTCCCTCCCTTTCCCCCCCCCCCGTCCCTCCCTTCTTCCCCCCCCCCCGTCCCTCCCTTTCCCCCCCCCCCCCCGTCCCTCCCTTTCCCCCCCCCCCCCCGTCCCTCCCTTTCCCCCCCCCCCGTCCCTCCCTTTCCCCCCCCCCCGTCCTCCCTTTCCCCCCCCCCCGTCCCTCCCTTTCCCCCCCCCCAGTCCCTCCCTTTCCCCCCCCCCCGTCCCTCCCTTTCCCCCCCCCCCCCGTCCCCTCCCCTTTCCCCCCCCCCCGTCCCTCCCTTTCCCCCCCCCCGTCCTCCCTTTCCCCCCCCCCCGTCCCTCCCTTTCCCCCCCCCCGTCCCTCCTTTCCCCCCCCCCGTCCCTCCCTTTCCCCCCCCCCTCCCTCCCTTTCCCCCCCCCCGTCCTCCCTTTCCTCCCCCCCCGTTCCTCCCCCCCCGTTCCTCCCCCCCCGTTCCTCCCCCCCCGTCCTCCCCCCCCGTTCCTCCCCCCCCTTCTCTCCTCCCCCCCCTTCTCTTCCTCCCCCCCCTTCTCTCCTCCCCCCCTTCTCATCCTCCCCCCTTCTCTCCTCCCCCCCCTTCTCTCCTCCCCCCCCCTTCTCTCCTCCCCCCCCTTCTCTCCCTCCCCCCCCTTCTCTCCTCCCCCCCCCTTCTCTCCTCCCCCCCCCTTCTCTCCCTCCCCCCCCCCTTCTCTCCTCCCCCCCCCTCTCTCCTCCCCCCCCCTTCTCTCCTCCCCCCCCCTTCTCTCTCCCCCCCCCTTCTCTCCTCCCCCCCCCTTCTCTCCTCCCCCCCCCTTCTCTCCTCCCCCCCCCTTCTCTCCTCCCCCCCCTTCTCTCCTCCCCCCCCTTCTCTCCTCCCCCCCCCTTCTCTCCTCCCCCCCTTCTCTCCTCCCCCCCCTTCTCTCCTCCCCCCCCTTCTCTCCTCCCCCCCCCTTCTCTCCTCCCCCCCCCTTCTCTCCTCCCCCCCCCTTCTCTCCTCCCCCCCCCTTCTCTCCTCCCCCCCCCTTCTCTCCTCCCCCCCCTTCTCTCCTCCCCCCCCTTCTCTCCTCCCCCCCCTTCTCTCCTCCCCCCCCTTCTCTCCTCCCCCCCCCTTCTCTCCTCCCCCCCCTTCTCTCCTCCCCCCCCCTTCTCTCCTCCCCCCCCCTTCTCTCCTCCCCCCCCCTTCTCTCCTCCCCCCCCTTCTCTCCTCCCCCCCCCCTTCTCCCCTTCTCCTCCCCCCCTTCTCTCCTCCCCCCCCCTTCTCTCCTCCCCCCCCCTTCTCTCCTCCCCCCCCTTCTCACCTCCCTCCCCCCTTCTCTCCTCCCCCCCCCTTCTCTCCTCCCCCCCTTCTCTCCTCCCCCCCCTTCTCTCCTCCCCCCCCTTCTCTCCTCCCCCCCCTCTCTCCTCCTCCCCCCCTTCTCTCCTCCCCCCCTTCTCTCCTCCCCCCTCTCCTCCCCCCCCTTCTCTCCTCCCCCCCCTTCTCTCCTCCCCCCCTTCTCTCCTCCCCCCCCCTTCTCTCCTCCCCCCCCTTCTCTCCTCCCCCCCCCTTCTCTCCTCCCCCCCCCTTCTCTCCTCCCCCCCCTTCTCTCCTCCCCCCCTTCTCTCCTCCCCCCCCCTCTCTCTCCTCCCCCCCCCCCCTCTCTCCTCCCCCCCCCCTCTCTCCTCCCCCCCCCCTCTCTCCTCCCCCCCCCTTCTCTCCTCCCCCCCCTTCTCTCCTCCCCCCCCTTCTCTCCTCCCCCCCCCCTTCTCTCCTCCCCCCCCCCTTCTCTCCTCCCCCCCCCATTCTCTCCTCCCCCCCCCATTCTCTCCTCCCCCCCTTCTCTCCTCCCCCCCCTTCTCTCCTCCCCCCCCCCTTCTCTCCTCCCCCCCCTTCTCTCCTCCCCCCCCCTTCTCTCCTCCCCCCCCCCTTCTCTCCTCCCCCCCCCCCTTCTCTCCTCCCCCCCCCCCTTCTCTCCTCCCCCCCCCCCTTCTCTCCTCCCCCCCCCCCTTCTCTCCTCCCCCCCCCTTCTCTCCTCCCCCCCCCCCCTTCTCTCCTCCCCCCCCCTTCTCTCCTCCCCCCCCTTCTCTCCTCCCCCCCCCTTCTCTCCTCCCCCCCCCTTCTCTCCTCCCCCCCCCCCTTCTCTCCTCCCCCCCCCCTTCTCTTCCCCCCCCCCCTTCTCTCCTCCCTCCCCTCCCTTGAAATGTATTTTCAGAGCAACTTACCTTGGAACAATCTCCTTAATAAAAATGAAGCAAATGTCCAAAATGACTAAATAATTGAGATAAAATGCCCGACGAAACCTCTCCTCCTTCCATTTTCAAAAACTCGCGCCGAAGCTTTCGGAAGATTGGCGCACACGGTCCTCGGGCCCTCTGCGCATGCGCTGCGGTCCGGATTGCCAGGACCAGTGTGCGCATGCGCAAAGGCCAACCTGGCGTGTTCCCCGAGGAAGATGACGTTTATGCGATGACGTCGTCTGCGCATGCGCAAACTGGTCCTGGCAATCCGGACCGCAGCGCTATGCGCAGAGGGCCCGAGACCGTGTGCGCATGTGCGCACCGCGGCGCATTCCGATGACGTAGCGTTGTCATCAATCACTTTGTTTTCTAAATGTCCAGCTACTCCTGGATACTAGCATTTCCCGATGACAGATGTTAGGCTAACTGGCCTGTAGGTTCCTGCTTTCTGCTTCCCTCTTTTCTTAAAGAGAAGTGTTATATTTGCGGTTTTACAATCTGCTGGGACCTTTTCTGGATCTAGGGAATTTTGGAAGATTACAACTAATGCATCCACAATCTCTGTAGCTACTTCTTTTAAGACCCTAGGTCCAGGGAACTTGTCAGTCTATAGTCCCATTAGTTCCCCAGTACTTTTTCTCTGGTGATATTGATTTGTTTTAAGTAACTCGCTCCCTTTTGCCTTTTGATTTTCTACGACTCTTGAGATGCTTTTGTGTCTTCTACTCTGAAGCCAGATACTACTGTGTGGGTGAAGGCTTGCCCCGATACCCAAAAATGCCTCAAGAGTTGGATGTCTTGTTCAAACGAACGATCTTTATTATGAGCATGCAAGGGGAAGTCCTACTCTCACGAATGATCGTAGGGTTTCTACCAGTGCAATGCCTGAGCATTCAACTTATACAGTTACGGGAGCTTTACTTGACAAGCTGTTTCTTTAATGACATCAAATTCCCATCTTACTCTCTTCCCTGATCTCATCTTTGCTTGATCATATTATTCACCTCGTCAACCTCTTGATTAGATTATTCATTTGGCTTCTCTGTGTCTCACAGACAAGCTTTTCTCAAGTTTTAGCATCAAGGGCAATTAGGGATGGGCAATAATTGCTGGCCTAGCGACACCCACATCCCATGAATGAATAAAAAAAAAATCTTTGGTATTACACCAAGTATCCCATGATCCCCATATGCCAGCTTACCCTTACAGTCCCCACTTTTGGCCCTTGGCCAGTGCCTGGCCAAAGTAGCCATTACCCTAGAATCCTCTGCCTTTCGAATAATCCGGGGATCTTACCGGTTTTGATGAGCTTCAGATCCTTCCATAGCATTCTCTTATGACCTCATCTGTGTCCTAGTGACCAGGCTTAGTCTGGGATTGATACTTTGTATTGTGCTACATAAATTACAACAATTTTAATCAAGCCTGCAGTACTCCCAGGGTAGACCACCTCTCAGTCTTCCCTTTTGGCCCTTGGCTACTGGCAAGATGGACAACTAATGCTGAGTTCTTCATCCTCCATCACTATTGGCCAGAGAGGCGGTTAGATTTGCACAGTTACATTTTCTAAATTATGTCTGACATCTCAATTTAGGTGCCAGGGTACAACGCAAGTCTGATAGCAATTGCCCCGCCAGCAGTACATGGGAAGCAATTCGTCCACCCTAATACCCCAGTCCCAAACCGTCTCCCACCACGATTCGTCCTCCAGTTCGGCTTCGATATCTTCTCCCAGTTGTTTGATCTCCTGTTGGATTTGGTGATGCTGCTTCATTGCTGTCTGGGCCTCATCCCTCACCATCAGTAGATGTTCCAGCAGTTTAGGGATTCGCTTCCCCTTGGGAAGCAGGTATCTCAACAAGTCCTCCATTAGGTTGTTGGTTATATTCATCCGCTCCCTATGGGGAGGCTCTATGTGAGTTATCGCCGAACGTCCGATTGTCGTTGGGGCCCGGGGGTGGAAGCAGAAACTTGAGTTGATCACTGGACAGTGTACTGGTATTGAGGCTCGCTGGTGGTCACGCAGTATTCCCATTCTCCATGGTATGCCACCTGTGTCGGTTCATGGCGGGCACTGGAAATTTCAAGGGTACAGTTTAGGGTGATATTAAAACCATGCACGATTCTCGTCCCGACCCTATGGGAGGTGGACAGATAACATTATTCCCTACACCCAGCCAGCGAGATCCCGCAAGGAGGGAATCTCCCTGGGTTGTGTATTTGGGTACGAGGTAGTACTTCGGCCAATTGCAGTCTCGCATGATCCCTGAATTCTTTACCCCGAGAAGGGTTTGGATGCCCCTGGTTCTTTAGTGTTTTGCTAGCATGTTGGTTAAATTCAAATATAACTTAAAATTCCATTTAAACATTGCTTTGCTCAATATGATTTAGAAGTCAGCAGCTCATTATAGCTAACAGCCGTTAAGTCATTAATAAATACCGACTGGCTCTACACAATTGTTCTAGCAATTGAATCAGTGAATCTGGCTGTGCAGTTCAGCCACGAAGCTAGCCAATGTGCTTATGTACAGTTAATCGAGACCAACAATCCCTCTTGTTCAGGATACAAATAATTAACAGATTACCCAAAATGGGACCCTGCAGTCAACATTCACGTTGGTTAGACAATTTAATAACAAATAACTTGAATAGAACTTAATCCAACAAGTAACTGCATACAGATAGAATAGGGGTTATGAAGTTAGAACTACAGTGGGTGATACTGATGCTAGATTTATGCATGACTGCTTTAAGTATAAAGAGAACCTTCATTGCCATGCTTTGCAACTTCAGCCACTGCTGTTGTCCATTCCCAACGGCATACTAGTTTGTTAACTCTGTCATTTAATGTTCCATGCGCCAGTTCGCAATTGGCATCGCTCAATTTCTTAAAGAACAGGCCTTGTTGGGTCCCCCAGTCAGTCGACCTGGTTCCTTCCGCGCTTGTGGTTGCCAGACATATCAGCAGTACTGCGGTTTTCATGATCCCGTAAAGAGAGAACATAGTGGATGCCGTTTGTCACCGGTTAGTCCTTATTCTTTGTGTTTCAACGATCCCAATTCTCCCTTCTTCAAATGTCTTGCAACAACTATCATTAGAAACTAAAGGAAAAAGATAAACTCTCACAAGCAGACAAACTCCAAGAGGTTATGCAGCAGCCTTTCGCAGTCAATCTTTGATGAGTATTCTGAACTAGCTGATATGCGTCCCCGTTCATCCCCTTTTCTGAGGCCCATAGCCCGAGCTACCCAAGTCTTCATTTAGCCCCAGGTGCCTCGAGCCATTCTCCCTTCCTCTGGTAGGGCTGAGTAAATCTTGCTCCTGCTCAGCTTCACTACACCTCTGCTTCAACAATTTCTCGTCTGCCTCCCTCTTTTCCCTTGCCCTTAATATATCTGCACAATATGCCTTCAGGAACTCCACTTGCCTGGCCCACCGAGTTGTCTCTTCTATATCTCTGGGTTGTTACTCCTCTCGTTTATCCCTTTCTTTCTGTAATTTACTCTCTGTCCTGTCAACTATGGCACACCTATCTTCCTTCTCTTTCCTTAATTTACTGAATTCTAACTCTGACTGTCTACGCTTTTCCTCCTGCTGCTAACACTTAGCCTGATACACCAATAGCCAGACTGCTTTAATTTATCTGTCTTTACATGTGGACCCCTGCATCTACTGGTCTGCCTCAGCGACAGGGTCATCCCAAATCTGTAAAACCCGGACCCAGCCTATAAATTTCACTACCACCAAACAAAGTAAGTTAGAAAGCAATGTTTTCTTCTAACTTAAACACTCCTCTATCGTAGCTTCTTCTTTTAACTTACACCAATTTAATATAACTTCATTCAGACGCTTCGCACACATTTACATTTACCATTCAACAATGTCTGAACACGCAAAGAGACCAAACACCAACATAGACTTGCACTCAAACACACACACACAAGTTTTTCTTCTTTTGTACTTTCAACAGCATTTTCGACTACTGTGGTACTTCCAATGTAATTTCTACCAATCGTTTCCTGAAATTTGTTTCTGGACTCGCTGTTAATTTGTTTCTGCTTTTGGAAATGTTTGTGGACGGCACAAGGGCGACACAGTGACGCAGTGGTTAGCACCGCAGCCTCACAGCTCCAGCGACCCGGGTTCGATTCTGGGTACTGCCTGTGCGGAGTTTGCAAGTTCTCCCTTTGACCGCGTGGGTTTTCACCGGGTGCTCCGGTTTCCTCCCACATGTCAAAGCCTTGCAGGTTGATAGGTAAATTGGCCATTATAAATTGCCCCTAGTATAGGTAGGTGGTAGGGGAATTGAGGGAAGGTGGGATGTGAGAGGGAATATGGGATTAATGTAAGGTTAGTATAAATGGGTGGTTGATGGACGGCACAGACTCGGTGGGCCGAAGGGCCTGTTTCAGTGCTGTATCTCTAAATAAATAAATAAAATTAAAAATTAAAAAAAAAAACTCACTGGCAGAGTCCCATTTAAGAATTGATTCTGATCCTAATTGCCTTATCTTTCAGACCTTTCTTTTGGCCCTTCCGCCAGGCTCTTTGTACTTCTGGGGGGTGGGGGGAGGTCATTAAATTTCCACCCATCCTTTTTTCATTTTACTGGTCAAATTCTCATCTGCTGTAAAACTTGCAAGGGACCCTCTGGTCCCCAATCTAGACATTCTGTGCTATTGGTTATTCTGTCAGAGTGTGGTCTTTCCGAGCGGCATTGACCTGTGGGATACCCTTTAAATCCCCTGGCTGGTATTGAGTTGCGGGATGCCCTTTACATCCCCTATATGGACCTACAGGATACCCTTTAAATACTCTGCTCAGCTGGACCTTGTGTGAAGCTCTGCTTTGCGGTCTCTCTCAGTGCAATCTCCTGCGTAGTAACAGTCTTCAGCATACCTCTAAATCCCCTGCGCGGCTTCACCTACTATGTGGCTCTGTGTTGCGGCTTTCTCAGCGCAGCTCTCTGCCCAGTTCTCTCAACTCGCGACCACTACCCTGGCGCGCGCTTTATTGCTCGGCACCCGAGTCTCCAGGCGTTGGTTCTTTGATACCCACTTAAAGTACCAGTCCCGCGACTGTGAGGTAGACCTTTCTGAACTACGGGTGGTAAGATAAAAGGTACTCACCCCTTGATTGGTCTCCTCGCTGTCACGGTCCCGATGTGGTGTATCCTGCCGAGTACGCCAGGGCTTGCCCCAGTACCCAAAAACGCCTCGAGTCGGATGCCTTGTTCAAACGAGCGATCTTTATTGAGCATGCAAGGAGAAGTCCTACTCTCATGAATGATCGTAGGGATTCTACCAGTACAATATTTGAGAAGTCAGTTTATACAGTTACAGGAGGTTTACTTGACAAGCTGTTTCTTTAATTACATCATCTTCCCATCTTACTCTCTTTCCCTGATCTCATCTTTCCTTGATCATATTATTCACCATGTCAATCTCTTGATTAGGTTATTCATGTGATTCCCTATGTCTTCCCTGTGACCTCGTCTACCTCTTGATTAGATTATTCACTTGGTTCTCTGTGTCTCACAGACAAGCTTTTCTCAAGTTTTAGCATCTTTGGCTTTACGCCAAGTATCCCATGATCCCTATACGCCAGGCCTTCTCTTACACTATATCCTTGTTCAAAGTCTCTGCCATTTCCTTGTTTCCCATTATTAATTCCCCAGTCACATCCTCTCAGGGACCAATGCTTATTTAGCTACTCTCTTCCTTTTTAAATATTTCCAGAAGCTTTTACTGTTTGTTTTTTATATTTCTTGCTAGTTTACTCCCATACTCTAATTTCTTTTTTTTCAGTCATCCTCTGCTGGTTTCTAAAATTTTCGCAATCTTCTGGCCTACCACCAATCTTCACAGCATTGTCCACTTTTTCTTTCAACTTGACACCATCCTTAACTTCCTTAGTTAGCCACGGGTGGTGCATCCTTATAGAGCCTTTCTTTCTCAATGGAATATATCTTTGTTGAGGGTTATGAATTAACTCCTTAAATGTCTGCCACTGCTTCTCTACCACCTTGCCTTTTAACGTTTAAACAGGTAAACCTCTGTCCAGGTATAACCTCCCAGGGATGAATTTAAAGTCCAGGGACAGGTGTAAATGGGTAAACTAAAAGTATGAATAGATAAACTCCAATGGCGGGGAGCGGTAAAAACACAAGGGGCAGGTATAAATAGATAAACTCCAGTGATAGGTATAAATGAGGTAAATCAGGGACATGAACAAAAGGAAAAACCCCAGTGACAGGTCAACATCAGAATGGCTGTAAACAGGGCTATGCCACAGCGACAAGTAAGTATCAACAGATTTTAGTCTCAGTATCGGTATAAACCACAGGAATGAGTATAAATGTCGATCTGATCTGTTTGTGGGTGTAAATAAGTAGAAACCCTACTACTGTCCTTATACTTGGTGTAAGATTTGATTAGGAGTAACAAAGTGCTCAAAAGAGTTTGAGAGTCACAAGTGGTTTAGTTTAAAGGTTTAAAGTGATTTATTGAGAAGTGACGGTTCAAATACAACGCATAAATCAGAAAAGATGGATTAAATATATGACCTGTGACTGGTGAGAAGGTTTACCGGTCACAGATCGGACGGATAGAGTGGCCTGGTCTCTGCTGCCTGCTGTAATGATCTCTTCCTTGCCTTTTTCCCTTCGTTTGTGCTTTTTCCTTCTTGACTACCCGATTATATTGTTTAATTTTAGGGTTTGGTAAGTATCCCATACCAATCACTCGTCCAATTACATTTTCTCACATGATAGTCCAATTGACAGAGGACAGTTACCCAAAGTATACCCCTCCTATTCTAGCCCCTAGCCTATGAGGTCACCCTTATGCTTATCTCTTGCTGGGAGATCTTGTTAACCTTACACAGGTAGTTTGTTTAGATATGGGGCATGAGATCTCACCTTATCAGCGCAGGAATGTCTTAAACAAAGGCCTGTGCTTAGGGTTATGTCCTTGGCAGAGGTAACAGGCCTATGCTGTCCTGTGTCTGTGTAAGCTGTGGCAGGCTACTGTAGAATCTTTCTTAATAAGAGAGAACTATTTCTGTTATATTCAATTGATTTCTTAACATTTTATAAGGTCAATAGACAGCCATTTCTTAGATTGGGTAACCGATTTTAATACGTGACTGTAAATCTGTACTTGGCTTAAACCTGTTGACTGTTATTTCTTGAAAGTGCAAGTACACATGGCTGGCAGTTGGGTATGTTATTGTATCAGTATACTGAGTATAAACAGATTTGATCCCCTCTGTTTACTTCTCTATGTATTACTGCACACAGTGCACAGGGTCAAACTAGTGTAGATAAATCTCTGACCATATGAAGAGTAGTATTCCAGGTGAAAGTACGAATAAAAAATCATAATCATTTATGGTGTGGGAAGTTAGAGCTGACTAATGAAACCTCCAGGATCTACTGCCAGACGCAGCAAAATTGGTAAACATTTTTTGTTGCATAAATAAACGTCATTCTTGAGCAAAGCAAGATATATTCAAACACTTTCCAAAAACCATTTGCATATTCTAAAAGTCAGTTTCAAGACATGCTGAGGTACGTGGTTAGCATTGATACATTCTATTTGTGAATTGAGCTGCATAGAAACAGGCCCTTCTGCCCACCGCGTCCACGCCGACCATAATGCCCATCTATACTAATCTATATATCTATATCCTGTTGTAACCTTAGTGTTGTTTAAAACACTGGTAATCGTTCAACTACTGGCTACAGAATTCACCTGTCTGTAGATTGACTATAGGTGCTTAATATAAATCTGTAACAGGAGGGTTGTTATCACTGAAACTGTCAAAAGAGAACTTGTCAGTCAATGACCCTGTCCCCTTCTCGAAGATCTCAGACAGGAGTCGTCAGTCAGTCTGCTTACTCCTCTGACTGCCGTCTATTTGATTTGTGCCAAGGTGGTCTGGGAATTTTCCTCTCAACCATCCTGAAACAAAAGCAGTGATGGCTGCAACTCTTGTAATTGCATTGGATTAAACAGCATTTGTCAATATTCAATTTTTGGCAATGACCTAGATGTTTTTGATTCAATATAATAGCCCCTGGGTTGATTAAATAATTGACATTTTGACAGCCATTGTGTGAGCCTTACGATCTTGCACTTTACTGCGTCCTGAGCTGGCTGCTTGCCTGTTTGAGCTAGTGTCTTAGCTTTTTCCATAGTTGGGGGCATGTGAATTTTTCATGTTTAAAATCCGTTTGAATGATGGAAAAACAACCAACAGTACAATTATACAGATTTTGCCGTCCCATATTTAATATATGCCTGGAGCTACATCATAACACTAAGGTGATTTTCCAGTGATTGCAGGTTGTCACTGATGATGATAGTGGTAGGAGCAGTTTGAGATGATCATAGAATCTAACATGACAGAAGGAGGCCATTTGGCTGCTTGTGCAGACTCTTTGAAAGAGCTGTCCAATTAGTCCCACTCCCTTGCTCTTTCCCCATAACCCTACAAATTTTACTTTTTCAAGTATGTATCCAATTCCCTTTTGACTGTATTTACTATTGAGTATCTGCTTCCAATAATACCTTTTCAGGCAGTTCATTTCAGATCACAACATTTTGCTGCATTGAAAAAAAACTCCATCTCCCATCTGGTTCTTTTACCAGTTATCTTAGATCTGTCTTTTCTGCCAATCCTCTTGCCAGTGGAAACAGTTTCTCTCTATTTACTCTATCAAAACACCTCAAAATTTTGAACACCTCTATTAAATGTCCCCTTAACCTTCTCTGCTCTAAGGAGAAAAATCAACTTCTCCAGTCTTTACATACTGAAGTCCTTCATCCCTGGTACCATGATGAATTAAGAGTACTGTCCAAGAATTACATGACAAGATTTAAAGTGTAATTTTTGCTTAGTAAATATATAATATTTCTGATTTCAAGACCCTTACATGGTCAGTGCCTAACCAGCTGCTGCACTCAAATCCTGTATTAAAAAAAAAAATTGGAAAAAAAAACCTCTTAATTGAACCATTACTTCAAAGGCTTCTCTTTCAGCTCTGCAAGTTTACCCAGGAACTGCTGCAGCAGACTCTTAGATCAGCTAACTTAGCACAGGCCTGAGCCAGGGCTTTGTAATGGTTTTGGCTCTGCTGGGTTAGAGCACGGAATATTGTCCAAGATTTCCTCTCCTGAGCACTGCCCAGTGACCCAAATTGGAAATGCACGTGCACATGTCCGGGCTTAGCTGTGAGGCCCCAGCTGGTCAGATGGACTGCCAGCACTTACTGTTACGGTTCACACCTGAGTGACAGCCATGTACTTCACCCATCATCAAAAGAATCTTACCCCAGCAAGGAACTAGCACAGTCAAGAGGGAAGGAGACAGTTGACAATGCCAAAAAAGAAATATTTTGATCCAGGAATGCAACTCCTGTGAAGAGCTGACAGTTTTAGATTGGGTAGCATTTTTTTGCTCACCCCACGTTGGTGATGAACTGGGTTATGATGTGATCAAGTGACGTCGAATGCTGTCATTCAGAAGAGTGTGACAAAGAGAAGAGGAAGGAATCTGTAATATATAGTGAGGAAAATTATAGAACACCTGGGTAATTCTGTACATAGATCCTATACATAAAGCTCTACTTTGTGAGTGGAATAAATTGTGCAGAAGGAAAAGTACTTCCAATCCTTGCAGCTGAATAATTGTGAGCTCCACTGTGACAAGGCTACATTTGTAGTATATTGGAAACATTTATTAAATACAGAGCAGGATTATAGTGATAAATCAAAGATGAGAGTATGATTGCACATTCCGAAGCTCTAAAAGGCAGGAATTTTAGGTTGCATCTTTGGAATTGTCAATTTTTTTTCATACACTTGCACTTCACTTTAAACTAGGTTTGTGACATCAGCAGGCAGTGACCATTGTTGTATTGTCCATTGATTTAAAAGGCTTAAACATGCTCTTTTAACTTTTGAACCCAAACAGTTGAAATGGGATGAAAATCTCTTCTGTCTTTTGCTGGGGATGGTCTAAAGAATAAAAACAATTTCAAACTGAAAATAAAAAATCCAACCCATTTCCTGTCACGTTGCACCATTTCAGTGAGGTTTGTCATAACTGACTTGTTTCTGTTGCACTTGTCAATAGTTTCCAATATTATTCTTGTACTTTATTTTCTAGGTCAAATTTGGGAAATGCAATGTCCCAAAGCCTGGATTCTTTGACTTTGAAGGCAAACAGAAATGGTAAGTGGTTTAAAAAAATTGAAGTTTTTTTAAATGTAAGTGTTAAATATAAGTGTGTACATATACTTTGAGAGAGAACTGAATATGAGTAGGATGGAGTCCAGTCAGGGATTCGGTTAAAAACCATAAAAGGAACATTCCAACAGATTGCTACGCCTCAAGATTGGGTAACTGCCTTTCATTCCACCTTGATATTGGTTTGGGTTGTAAGATACTTATTTCGATTTTACAATTGAAGAGGTGAAAATTGTCATTATTTTTTGCACGTGGACATTTGCTGTTATGCTTGTCCAATAAGGAACTGTCAGGTGCTGGAAACTTGGGCTGATTTTTCACTATTTCTGCATCCTATTTTCTTGCTTGCTCAAGCTTGAGGGCCAGTGTTCAAGAGGGATCAGCTGCTGTTTTCTGTCTCTTTTAATTTGAAGAGAGGTATTATTGAAACCTGTCTACTTTGATTGAGGACAGAATCCTCACAACATTTAAGAAGTATTTAGATGACCACTTGAAACGCCATAGCATACAGGGCTACGGGCCAAGTGCAGGAATATGGGATTAGAATAGTTGGGTCGACACGATGGGCCGACGGGCCTGTTTCTGTGCTGTATAACACTCTGACTCTAATTGGGCTCATTTGCAATGCCTGTTACAGTCAAATAGTCTATTATCTCACTGATGAAGCTTGCATATCTAGGATGGTTACTATTGGCGTTTGGGTGGGGTGCCTATAAATCTGTACCCCACCTTGAGATACTGCCTTTGGAAGAGGAGGGGTCAAAATTTGGAGTGGGAATAAAAGTTGTGCCCCGCAGTATGTCTCATGAGGCAAGCCAAATCTGAACGTTTTTGCTTTCCTTTAATTATCTTTAACTTAAAATAGTTTCTTGTTTACTGATAGGGAAGCATGGAAGGCGATGGGTGATATGACTGCACAACAGGCTATGCAGGAATATGTTGCAGCTGTGAAGAAATTGGACCCAGAGTGGAGTCCTAAGGTAATGTTACAGGGTGGGCTGCACAATTCTACATCTCTAAGTTGCGAGGTTTGGAAATAAGCACATTTTCTATCATTTGCTGCCTTCTTTCTCAGATCCTTTCTTCATTATATTTTCGCTCCCTCCTATCCTACATGATCAGTTGTCATCCTTTCCTTAGATGTCTTACGTTTTTCTCTTGAGCTTCTTCTTGTAGCATAGTTCAAATACCTGCCTGGCCAAGTGAGAAATTCAAGGAGTTGTATTTTATATTCAAGAAGTAAGGATTAAAAAACAAGGAAAATGCACTGTGTAATAATGTGTGGACACGTAATAGGTTTAAAATAACTGGTTAATCCCTCTGCTACCAAACTCGATAAAGGGATTTCATACCAGTGCATTATGCATCAGTACACAGTTATTGTGCAATGTGATATCCAGGTCATTGTGCTGTGGTGCAAATTTATTAGCATACTCAGGAGTGTCAGTACACTGACACACCTTGTGTTTTCTCTGCGTTTGGGTATGTGGCAGAAGGACATATTAAGCACAGAAAATACCCCTCTCCTTCGAAAGGAGGAAGCAAAATGTGGAGGTTAACCACACCATATTTGTGTATCACTTGGCTGCTGACTTAACAGAGGCATAGGCAGAGCCATGGGAACAGCATATCTAGCTATGGTTGCTAACCTCTCCACCACTGGGGGTTTTTCTGGGTCTGTTGTGGACTAATTGATAAAGATTGATTGTATCACACGACCACCAGGATGGTAGAAGGCGAACTAGGTAGACCTTGGCCGCCTTTCGCTGAGCAATTCCTATGTACTCAGCACCTCTCACTGTTTAATCTTTTGACGCATCTCTCCTAAGAAGTGGATTCACTTCAGGAGTTCCTCAGGAGAGTGTCCTAGGACCAACCATCTTCAGCTGCTTCATCAATGACTTTCCTTCCATCATAAGGTAAGAAGTGAGGATGTTTGTGGATGATTGCACAGTGTTCAGTACCATTTGCGACGCCTCAGATAGTGAAGCAGTCTGTGCTTGCATGCACAGACCTGGACAACATTCAGGCTTGGGCTGATAAGTGGCAAGTAACATTTGCACCACTCTCTTCCTCAAAAGGTGGTGGAAGCAGAGTCTTTGAATATTTTTAAGACTGGTAGATTGATTCCTGATAAGCAAGGGGCTGAAAGGTTATTGGGGGCAGACGGGAATGTGGAGTTGAGGTTACAATCAGATCAGCCATGATCTTATTTAATGGCAGAGCAGGCTCGAGGGGCCTAGTGGCCTACTCCTCCGAATTCGTATGTTCGTATGTTCACGCAAGTGCCAGGCAGTAGCCATCTCCAACAAGAGCAAATCTAACCATCCGCCCCCTTGACATTCAGTGGCATTACCATGGTTAAATTTTCCGCCATCAATATCTGGGAGATCACCATTGATCAAAAACTTAATTGGACCAGCCATAAATACTGTGGCTACTAGAGCAGGTCAGAGGCTGGGTTTTCTGTGGTGAGTGAGTCACCACCTGACCCGTCAAAGCCTGTCCACCATCTACAAGACACAAGTCAGGACTGTGATGGAATACTCTCCACTTGCCTGGATGAGTGCAGCTCCAACAACATGCAAAAAGCTCAACACCATCCAGGACAAAGCAACCCTCTTGATGGGCACCCACCCCTTTTCCACCTTAAACATTCACTCCCTTCATTACCGATGCACAGTGGCAGCCATATGTACCATCTACAAGATGCACTGCAGCAAATCTTTGACAGCATGTCCCAAACCCGCGACCTCTAACATCTAGAAGGACAAGGGCAGCAGGTGCACAGCAACACTGCAATATCCAGCCTCCTGTCAGTTCCTCTCCAAGCCACACACCATCCTGACTTGGAAGTATATTGCTGTTCCTTCATTGTTGCTGGGCCAGATTCCTGGAACTCCTTACCTAACAGTACTGTGGACTTATCCCACATGGACTGCATCGGTGCAAGAAGGTGTCTCACCATTACCTTCTCAAGGGCAATTAGGAATGGGTAATAAATGCTGACCATGCCAGTGATGTCCACATCCTGTAATGTTCCTGTGAGGCTCCTTAGGGTATTTTACTATATTAAAAGTGCTATATAAATACAAGTAGTTGTTGTAACAATCTGTGTGTTTAGATCATAGAGTCGTACAGCATAGAAACAGGCCCTTCGGCCCACCGTGTCCATGCCGACCATAATGCCTATCTATACTAATCCCATCTGCCTGCATTAATTCCATATTCCTCAATGCCTTGCTCATTCAAGTACCTGTCCAGATGCCTCTTAAATGTCGTTAATGTTCTTGCCTCCACCACCTCCTCTGGCAGCTCATTCCAGATACCCATTATTCTTTGTGTGAAAAATTTACCCCTTTGATCCCCTTTAAACCACCTCCCTCTCACCTTAAATCTATGCCCTTTAGTTTTAGTCACCCCTACCATGGGAAACAGACTCTGGCTATCTACCCTATCTATGCCTCTCATAATTTTATATGCCTCTCATAATTTTATATACCTCTATCATGTCCCCTCTCAGGGAATGTTTGTTGTGAAAAATTCTACAGTGCTAAATGTAAAGATGAATGCAGTAGGCCAGTGGATACAAAACAGCTTGCTAACCTCCCAGCAACCTTTAGGCAAACCCAGTGAAGCCCAGTTTATCTTGTTATATGTTAATAAACTTCTGAAAAGAAAAAGAAGGAACTTGCACGTGTATATATAGTGTATTTAAGGGTCTCTGGACGTTCCAAATTGCTTTCACATTTCAGGACTTTTTGACTTGTTTCCACAGAAAGGAAGTGGAAATGAGTTGCTTTTAAATGTTGGGTTTTAAAACAAACTTTGACTCAGTTTGAAAAGGGACTGCTGCAGTAGGTCTCTAAAATGCTACTGATCTAAGCTTAGCTGATTCCTTATAGTTTGTAAATAATCAGTTCATTAGCTTGTCTTGACGGTTGATAAATAACATGCAACCTATAGCGATGAAAAGTTTCTGATCCTTTCTAGCTCTGAGCAGAGAGAGATAAGATAGAGACAAGACACAGTCACTCTAGCCCAGCAAAGCCTGGAACTTTAGTCAGATTTAATACGGAAAGCTGGGAGTGCAAGTTTTGGCCAAGGTAGGAAAGAGAATGCAGGAGGGCAGTAGGATTTATTTTGCTTCCATCAAGAAAGGTACCCCATTGAAGTGGAAAGTATAATTTCAATATTTTTTATTACTATTATAAAGCAAGTATACTGATTGTAACTGGGCTGACAAGTCCCTGGGTCCTGATGGACTTCATCCTAGTGTCTTAAAAAGAGATGGCTAATGAGGAAGTATATGCGTTGGTGTTAATTTTTCAAAATTCGCTAGATCCTTGGTAAGGTTCCATCAGACTGAAAAGTAGCAAATATAACCCCTCTATTCAAGAAGGTGGGGAGGCAGAAAACAGATAACTATAGGCCATCTGTCTGTCGTGGGGAAGGTGTGAGAATCGATCATTAAGGAGGTTGTAGCTGGGCACTTAGAAAAACCCAAGGTAATCAGGAAGTCAGCATGGTTTTGTGAAAGGGAAATCATGTTGAACCAATTTTTTGGAGTTCTTTGAAGGAGTGACATGTGCTGTGGATAAAGGGGAGCCCGTTGATGTACTGTACTTGGATTTCCAGAAGGCATTTGACAAGATGCCACATAAAAGGTTATTGTGCAAAGTAGGAGCTCATGGTGTAGGGCGTAATATAATAGCATGGATAGAAGATTGTCTGGCTGGCAGAAAACAGAGAGTGCATAAATGGGTCCTTTTCTGATTGGCAGGATGTGACGAGTGGACTCCCGCAGGGGTCTGTGTGGGGCCTCAATTTTTTACAATTTATATCAATGACTTAGATGAGGGGAGCGATGGTATGGTCGCTAAATTTGCAGATAGCACAAAGATAGGTGGGAACGTATATTGTGAAGAGGACATAAGGAGGTTGCAGACCTATTTTGACAGGTTAAGCGAGTGTGCAAAAATCTGGCAGATGGAGTATAATGTGGTAAAATGTGAAGTTGTTCACTTTGGCAGGAAGAATAAAAAAGCAGAGTATTACTTAAACGGAGAACGACTGCAGAATTCTGAAGTGCAGAGGGATCTAAGTGTTCTAGTGCATGAGTCACAAAAAATTAGTATGCAGGTACAGCAGTTGATAAAGAAGACTAATAGAATGCTATCCTTTATTATGAGAGGAATTGAAAATAAAAGTAAGGATGTTATGCTTCAGTTATACAGTGCATTGGTGAGACCACATCTTGAATACTGTGTGCAGCTTTGATCATCTTATTTAAGGAAGGATGTAAATGCGTTGGAGGCAGTTCAGTGGAGGTTTACTAGATTGATACCTGGAATGAACGGGTTGTCTTATGAGGAAAGGTTGGACTGACTGTGCTTGTTTTCACTGGAGTTTAGAAGCGTGAGGGGAGACTTCATTGAAGCATATAAGATCCTGAACAGTCTAGACAAGGTGGATGTGGAGAGGATGTTTCCTCTTGTGGGTGAGTCCAGAACTAGGGGGTACTGTTTTTAAAATTAGGGCTTGCCCTTTTAGCACAGAGTTGAGAATTTTTTTCTCTGAGGGTTGTGCGACTTTGGAACTCTGCCTCAGAAGGTGGTGGATGCAGGATAATTAAATATTTTAAAGGTGGGGGTAGATAGATTCTTGTTCAGGAGAATCAAAGATTATCGGGGTAGATGGGAGTGTGGAATTCGAGACGCAGACAGATCAGCCATGATATTGAATGGCGGAGCAGACTCGAGGGGCCGAATGGCCTACTTCTGTTCCTAATTTGTTTGTTTGTAATCCTGTTGCTTCTTGTGAAATAAAGGAGATTAAAGATTTGTATCTGGATTCATTTTTCCAAGTGTTTTCTTGATCTGCCTTCAAAGAAATTGAAGAAGCAGCTGTGTGGAAGACATGAATATCCAATAACGACTTAGATTTATATAATGCCTTTAAGGTCGTAAAACATCCCAAGGCAATTCACAGGAGCATTATCAAACAAAGTTGACATCCAGAAATACATGAATATCCAGTTTAGATCAGAAATGGATATGTTGTTGCACAGCACCTGGGTTACTTTGTAACGTGATTATGTTTTAAAAACTGATTTATTGAGATGTTTAAGATGGAGTCAGAGAAGTCAGGGACCTCACATTAACTCTGCTTAAAGATAAGACCGAAATCTTGGTTACCAGGACAACAGAGAACATAAATCAACAACCTTTTTTTGAAAAACAGGTTGCAGGTCTATAACACCTGAAGAGCAATAGGTTTCATCCTCCCAGTCTATAGGATCGTAAACAACGAGTCAGTGATTCTGAGGATGCAAATGTGTATGGCAGCTGCTAATGCCTGGAAACAATGAAAAGCCTGGGTGGCACTGCTGAAGCCACACTTGTGGACTTTACACATTGGAAAAGGACAATAGGCTTTTGACTTGTGATTCCACATAAAGTTAACAGATTTTCTGAAGGCATACAGGCAGTAAGAAAGGAAACCAGTGGTTGCAGCCTCAGAGCAGACTATAAGAAAGGAATACAACCAGCAGTGTCAGCCTCAAGGGAGAGAAAGAGGGAACACCTGCCCTCAGTGAAAGGCTGCAAAAACTTGAAGCTGTTTTGAAAGTTGAAGTTTGCGGAGAAGGAAAAGACCAACCAGGTCACTAGGGATCACCTTATTCACGTATGTCCAGGTCAGAAGTGCTCAGAGAAGTGAGTGAAGAGGATATTGACTTTGAGAAAGGTCTGGGAGATCCAACCCATTGCAACTGGGAGGAGTTTGGGACTTCTCGCCACAAAGATTTCGCCATCAAAGAGGCCTTTGTTACATATAAGTGTGATCTGAGGTTTTCAAGTGCTTTAATAAGTAAAGAAAATATGTTTCTTTGTAATTTGGGGTATTAGCCACCTACCAAGTATTATTTAGTTAATGGGGATTTCTTTTAGGTTAGTTGTTATAATGGAGTTAAAACATAAAATCTTGTTGTGTAAGTCTTTAAATTTTAATGTTAACAGTCTAACCTGAGGTCATAACAAATTGGGGGCTTGAGTCTGGAATACAAACCCAGAGGCTGTAAAATGTGTACAGTGCAATTTGCTAGAGTTCAAACAGACAAGATTTCACAATTATTTTTACTATACTCATAAGGGAAAGTCAGCATGTCTACTTTTAATGCTCAAGCCTTTGTGGGAGAGAAGATTTGACTCTTCATGATGTAACATGGTTAACAGTGGATATGCTAATGGCTGTAGCAGGAGAAGTGGGGGTTAGTTTGAAATCAACAGATAAAAAGGCAGAAATGATTGAGGTGTTGGCTCAGCATTTTAACCTTGAGGAAGAAAAGGGTGATCCTGGTAGATCTCAGATTGAGTAAATTAGAATTCAATTTCAAAGGGAAAAGGAAAGAGAAAGGTACAGACAATTTCAACTTGAACTGAGAAAATTTGAACTCGAAAGAGAAAGGGAAGAGAAAGAAAAGGAAATAGAGTAACAAAAACAAAGCAAAGCCAGGAAATTTGAACTGGACAAGGAAGAGGTTAGATTACATGGACAGGGAGTGACAGGAGGGTTTCATGATTAATCTGATTTTAACTCCTGGTTTTGATTTGGCAAGGAATAATCGTTTAGTGCCTAAATTCAGTGTGAAAGGAGTTGAAATGTACTTGGTGTCCTTTGAAAAAATTGCTACGACGTTGAAATAACTGAAAGAAAGTTGGACAATCCTATGCAATTTGTGTTATTGTGAAAAGCATTAGAGTTACATTCAACACTTTTGGAGGAACAGTCAATAGATTATGAAGTGGTTAAAACTACAGTTCTCAATGCGTATGAGTTGGTACCAAAGACTTGCAGGCAAAAATTTAGGAATTTAAGAAAGAAACAGGGCTAGATATTTATGGAATTTGCTAGAGCGAAGGAAATAATATTTGATCGTTGGTATCAGTCCAGAGGATTATTTAAACGGAGAACGACTGCAGAACTCCAAGGTGCAGAGGGATCTAGATGTTCTAGTGCATGAGTCACAAAAAGTTAGTATACAGGTACAGCAAATAATAAAGAAGGCTAATGGAATGCTATCCTTTATTACGAGAGGAATTGAAAATAAAAGTAAGGATGTTATGCTTCAGTTATACAGGGCAATGGTGAGACCACATCTTGAATACTGTGTGCAGTTTTGGTCTCATTTAAGGAAGGATGTAAGTGCGTTGGAGGAGGTTCAGAGGAGGTTTACTAGATTGATACCTGGAATAAATGGGTTGTCTTATGAGGGAAAGTTGGATAGACTGGATTTGTTTTCACTGGAGTTTAGAAGAGTGAAGGGTATAAGATCCTGAATGGTGTTGACAAGGTGGATGTGGAAAAGATGTTTCCTCTTGTGGGTGAGTCCAGAACTATGGGGCGCACTGTTTTAAAATTAGGGGTCACCCTTTTAGGACAGATGAGGAGAATGTTTTTCTCTGAAGGTTGTGCGACTTTGGAACTCTGTTCCTCAGAAGGTGGTGGATGCAGGGTCATAGAAAAGTTTAAAGGTGGGGGTTGATCGATTCTTGTTCAGCAAGGGAATCAAAGGTTATCGGGGTAGATGGGAGTGTGGAATTCGAGACGCAAACAGATCAGCCATGATATTGAATGGTGGAGCAGGCTAGAGGGACCAAATGGCCTACTTCTGCTCCTAATTTGTATGTTTGTATTGATCAAGACCTTTGAAAGTCTTAAGACAGTAATCCTAATGGAAGAATTTAAAAATAGTATTCCTTCAGGATTAAGGTCCACCTGGAAGAACAGAAAGTTAATAAAATAAGAAATGCCGCAGAAATGGCGCATGATTACGAATTGACCCACATAAGCATTAGTTCCAGGCCCCAGTTTGGAAACGTTCAGAGGAGTTGGAAGGATAGGAGGGTGAAGAGATTTGTTTTTGGTGAGACGGTAAAGGAGAACATACAGGTAACCCTTAGAGTGGTTTTTAAAAAAAAGCTAGTCAGGAGACTAGGGTTGAGTCAAAAGCACCAGTGTGTTATTTTTGTAATAATAGAGGACATATAAAATCAATGCTGTAAGTTGAAAGGCAAGCCTGTATGGTAGATTTACCGAAAGCCTGTCTTGAAAAGGATGCCCAAATAGGTGACGCTGTTGACAAGCTAAAGGCTTTGATGATGTTTGCTAGTGAGCAGAAATGTGCTCCCCTGCGTGCTAATGAATTAAGTCAGGTCATTGAAGGTTATAAAAGTTTTGTGTCCAGGGTATGGTGTCCCCTTATTTGTCAGATGAAGCAGGCAAGCTGATAGTGCTGCTTAGAGATACAGGGCAATTCAGTCGTTAATGGTAGCAAAGGATGTAGATTTTTTTCCCCCCTAATAATGTTGTGAATACGAAAGTCATGGTGCGGGGCATTGAGCGGGGTTATTTATCCGTTCCATTGAATAAAGTTGATTTGCAATATGATTTAGTCATTGTTCTGGTAACAGTGGAAATTGAGGGGTGAATTTGTTGCTAGGGAATGATTGAGTTGGGAATAAGGTATTAGCATCTCCTGTAGTTTTGGAAAAGCCAGTTGAGGTTGCTGAAACTTAAGTGTTACAGGGGGAAATTCCTGGAATATTCCCAGATTGTATAGTAACAAGATCCCAGGCTCATAAGATTAAACAAGATGAGAAGGATTCAGTTGTTGTGGAGAACAATGCAGGTGTTTGGTTGACTGAAACTTTTTTCAAGGATTTGGATGGGCGTGTTGGTGGAAAAGGTTCCAAGGCTAGCAATGGTGAATTGTTTAACAGATCGTTTTTGATTGAGGCCCAACTGGCAGACCCTGACTTAACTTTGTCTCAAGTGGTGAGTTCTGAACCAGAAGATAAAAAGGTTCCTGGGTATTATTATTATTAAGAATGACATTCTAATGAGAGAGTGGAGAACTCCCCAGAGGCCCATTGATGAGGATTGGGCTATAGTTCATCAGGGTACTGCAGTAAGGTTTTGAAAATTTCCCATAAGATCCCAGTATTGAAAGACATAGGCCAGGATAAGACAGCATTTTATTGGCCAGGTTTGCATAAGGATGTGGTTGAATATAGCAGAACTTGCCATACAGGTCAGGAAGTTGGGAAGCCATAACCTTTGATTAAGCCAGCCCCATTGATACTGATACCCGCTTTTGATGAAGTGTTTAGTAGGGTTCTTGTGGTTTGTGTCGGACCCTTACCCACAACTAAGTCAAGTCGTAAGTTTCTCCTAACCATCATGGATTTGTCCATTAGGTTTCTGGAGGCATTACCTTTGAAAACGATCACAGCGAAAGTTGTGATTGAGGAGTTGATCCAAACTTTCACTAGCTATGGATTGTCAAAAGAAATTCAGACAGACCAGGAGTCTATTTTCATGTTGGGATATTTGGGAGTGAGACAGCTCAAATGGTCCACTTATCTGCAGTCACAAGGTGCTTTGGAAAGGTATTACTAAACATAAAAAGGTATGATAAAGGCTTATTGTTTTGAGTATCATTATGATTCGGATAAGAGGATATCATTTTTATTATTTTCCACCAGGGACACACCAAATGAGTCCACTGGTTTCAGTCCATTTGAATTGGCCTATGGGCATGAGGCTAGGGGTCCTCTCAAACTCATTAAGGAGAGACTTTTAGCACAGGAAGAGGAAATTACCCTCTTAGATTATGTGTCAGAGTTTCGAGAGAGACTCACAAAAGTATATGCGATAGCCAAAGAACATCTCAAAATTTCTCAGCAAGTGATGAGAACCCAAGTGGGGATAGAACAGTTAAGACATGCAATTTGTAGCGTGGAGTCAAGGTGTTAGTTTTGTTGCCATTGCCTGGGAAACCATTGAAAGCTAGGTTCAGTGGATCTTGCTTCATTAAGAGGAAACTTAGTGAGGTAAACTTTCTGTTTCGTACCCCAGAAAGACGGAAAAGTCAAAGGGTATGTCGCTTGAATATGTCGAAAAGGTACTATGACCGTGAACCTTGTCAGCCAGTAAATGCATGCCAAATGACAGAAGAGGAGGTTATGGGTAGTGTTATTTTTTAATGAACTGGATGAAGAGGCAGAGACAGAACTCTCAGGTTGAGCTCCCTGCGGTGAAACTGGCAAACACAAGAGTTTTAGAAAGTTTAGATACAGCTCTACACTATTTCTCTGAACAGCATAAAAGGGACATAGCTGAACTGTTAAAAGAATTTCAAGCAGTATATACAGATATGCCAGGTCAAACTCTTCTGGCTATTCGTGGGGTTGATGTAGGGACAAATTAATCCATTAAACAGAACCCTATCCTGATAAATTGGCTCAGGTCAGCGAGGAGGTTCAATATATGCTGAAGAATTATATAATTGAACCTAGTCAAAGTAGCTGGAGCTCTCCTGTGATGCTAGCACCAAAACCAGATGGTTCCAAAAAATTTTGTATTAATTTATGGGAAAGTCAATGTGATAACTAAAACAGACTTTTATCCAATACCACGACTTGTGTATTGTATTGACAGAGTAGGGAATTCAGTCTTTATCAGCAGGATTGACTTGCTGAAAGGTTATTGGCAAGTCCCCTTGACTGCCCAAGCTAAAGAAATCTGGGCCTTCGTGACCCCAGATGGCCTATGTCAGTGTAGGTTCATGCCGTTTGGTATGAAAAATGCACCGGTCACGTTTCAAAGGTTGACTAACTATGTGATTGCTGGACAATTGTGTTGTGTGCCTGGATGATCTGTTGGTCTACAGTGACACTTGTGTTACACTCAAGTGAGGAGGGGTCGAAGGGCTTCCCTCTTTTCCTTCTCCTTGTTTGACCACAACAGGTTTAACTCTTTCTGAAAGTGGATGTACTAGCCAATTCAGTAGGTGTTTGATTACTTACTTGCTATGATCATAACAAGAACTAATTGGACAGGTTTTGTTGAGTTAACAAAGGAAGAGGTTAACTTTATTGTACCTAAACTAAACTTAAAAAAATAATAAACATGTCAACTTTCACTCTCACGCACACACACAAATAGGTTACAGAGTAGGGAAAGGTAGATTGGTTGAGTTAGAGGGCTTTAAAAGGTATACAGTCTGTGAAGTTTGGTGATTCAGCTGGCTTCTAGCTGAATTCAGTGGTCCTGAGGTTTTTAGTTTGAAGAGGTTTATGACTAGTTCGGTGAGTCTTGTGGAAATAGCAAGGCGGATGATTTCCTACAACAGGGTATCTGATTGTAGTCGGAGTATGCAAAGGTGGTCAGTCAACAAACAGGATTTGAAAGCTTTCGAGCTGGAATGGACAGAGAGAAAGGGGGGTGGGGGGGGGGGGGTGAGACCCTCACTTAGGGTCTGCTCATGTCAGAGTCCAGTTGCTTCTGCTCTGCTGCAGAGAAAACACCAGCTTAAAACCACAGATGGGGAGGGGCTTGTCACATGACAGTCACTCTGATTCAAACTAGCATTTAGCAGTTTTTCTTCTTGCTGAGAGAACAGGTAGTTCCTTTAAACTTCCTGGGTCTTGGTTCTTACTGAGAAATCAGCAGACATTTTGTCTCTCACCTCACAGTCCTTTGCAATGTAGGATACAGTATTGCAAACCCGGTGATCATCTTAAGCTGAAAGGATGACTTTCAAATTCAGATCTCCAGGTAGTAGATTAAAGAAAATTATCAGTCAACAAAGCACATTGGCGTAACACTTGGGCGGATCATGTTGAACACTTAAAGGCTCTGTTCGACAGGTTAGAGAAAGCCAATTTGGTAGTAAACTTAGTGAAGAGCAAGTTCACCAAGGCTAAGGTCACCTATTTAGGGCATATAGTGGGTCAAATGTTGCTTCGGGAAGTTAAAGTTCAGGTGATGATAGACTTTCCCGTCCCCATTACAAAAGGTAGATATTACAATTCCTAGGGATGTTTGGGTGCTACCGGAAGTTCATTTCTAACTTCAGTAGTAACTCCACTGACAATTTTATTAAAAAAAGGCATGAAGATCCAGTGGACAGAATCCTGTCAAATGGTGTTTCAAAAGTTAAGGGCCATTTTAATAAATGAACCCATTCTAGCAGCACCAAATTTTGGCAAGCCCTTTTAAAGTAGCTGTTGATGCCAGTGATGTAGGAGTAGGAGCAGTATTACTCCAGGATAATGTTACTGTTGTGGAGAAAATAAATAACTTGTCTCAAGTCCACGGGATTGTCCCTCTCTGTTTGACCGCAACAGGGTTTATTTCTTTTAAACAGTGGATATGCTTACCATTCAGTGAGTGTTTACCCCTTTTATATGCTTTGATCATAAAAGAACCAATCGGACAGGTTTTCTTGAGTTTAAACAAGAAAAAGGTTAGTTTATTGTACTTAAAACTAAAACCGATCTAATTGAAAGAATAAACTGTGCTCCAACAATTTTAAGGAAAATTTTTTCATCCAGAGGGTGGTTGGAATCTGGAACGCACTGCCTGAAGAGGTGGTAGAGGCAGGAACCCTCACAACATTTAAGAAGTATTTAGATGAGCACTTGAAATGCCATAGCATACAAGGCTACAGGCTAAGTGCTGGAAAATGGGATAAGAATAAATAGGTGCTTGATGACCGGCACAGACACGATGGGCCGAAGGGCCTGTTTCTGTGCTCTATAACTCTATGACACACACACACGAGAATCTCACGCACAAATGAGAATCTGTATGGAGTAGAATAGATTGGTTGGATTAGAGTCTGGAACAATAAAAAGGGTATACAGTCTATGGTGTCTGGTAATTCAGTTGTCCTCCGGATGAACTCGGTGATCCCGAAGTTTCTGGCTGGCAGATGTGTTGCTAATGGTTTTCTTCCTGGGGTTTTTGTCTGCAGCAGTGATAGACTTGGATGGTCGCGGCCAGCAGGCAGGGTTCGAACTTGCAAGGTTGCTTAGAGCGAGAGAGAGCGATCCCACTTGGATCCTTCATACTGGTCAGTCTCTGGTGCTTGTCTGTCTGTAGAGAGAAAGAGCAGCTAGTTTCACACAGATGGAGAGTCTGTCACCTGATGGCCCTGTGTATTCTCTCTTTTGCAACTTAATTAGATCAGGTCTAAGAATTCCAATCTCTCTCAGGGTCCCATTGTTTCAGTGATTACTCTTTGGTCCGTCTCCACCAGTGTTAATGTTCCAAGATTGCCTTTAATGTCTTGTTAATTAAGGCAAGGCAGGTATCCCATTCAAAATTTTCAGGCCATTATTCTGTTTGGAGAATTACCAGACCTACGATACATTGGAATGTAGGGTTTTTAGATGCAAATTGTGGTGGCTATTTTAGCTGTCAGCAGTCATCTTTTATCAATTCTTTGTCTCCTTTTAAAAAAAAGTTTAATTCAGGTTTCTAACTTATGGAAAAAAAAAATCATTCGGCATAGCATTGTTCATGACAATGATACTGGAATCGAATGACCAGTCAGTTTTTCTAGAAATCTCAATAATTACCAGAAGAAGTACTTCACTATTGCAAAGGAGGCTTTAGGTCTCATTGGCTCTTTAACATTTTGAGGTATACGCCTGACCAAACTAACGGGTCTTTTGTTTTGATATCTCATCTGAAAGACAGCAGCTCTGACAATGCAGCAGTCTCTCAGTATTATACAGAAGAGACAACCTGGATTATGTGCTCAAATTCTGGAGTGGAGCTCAAACCCACAAACTGTTGAGTGCTATTTCTGGAACTGTTATGTCTAAAATGAAAATCAGATAGTGATTTATTCCAGATTATTATAAACCTCGACAAAAAGCTTTATTATCGGGTAGATGCTTTGAAAAGGTTTCTTAAGATATATGCCCGCATCTCATAAACTAGCACCTGGATTGGAACCTGCATTTTTTAGTTAGTTTTATAATTTACTAATTATTCCTGTTAATATCTGAAGATGTGTTTTAAGAGCACATCATGCACTGCAAATTGAACCGTTAGGAACTTTGATCAATGTATATTTTCGACAGCAATTGTAATCACAGCATTTTTTGCTTGCTGTTTGTTGGAATGAATTGTGTTTGCAGATACATTTTTATTAAAGTAGCTTTGTAATTTTTTGGATGGTGTTAAATCCTTCTGTCACCTCTTCTTAAAGGTCTCATGTGACACCTGGTTCCCTTTGGCAGAGTGACTAACCTATCTGCTTCCAGGCCTTTCCCAGTGCTGCTATTCACACGAGGAAGTGATAGTAGACTGGAAATGACTGCTCCTCTGATATTGCCCAGACTGTAAGGAGGCACCAAGCAGAGGCCAGGTGCCTCCACACAGCAACACAACTTGAAGTCAGAAATTGAGCACAGAAGAAGTTGTATTTTGCATCAGTGATCCATGGAGGTGTGCTGTGTAGTTTGGCTGTGTGGACTCTACGAGTCTGCTTTGTACTGAGTAGCATCTTATTGTGTTCGTCTGCTTATTTTCCGCCTTAGAACATCAGTTTTTAGGGCAATGAATCAGAGTTTTATAGCACAGAAGGAGGCCATTTGACCTGTCATATCTGTGTGACTGTGAAAGAGCTGTCCAATTTCGTCTCACACCCCAGCAACTCCCCCTTAGCCCTATAAATTTATCCTCTTCAAGTACATCTTCAATTGCCTTTTAAAAGGTGCTATGGAAACTGATTCCAGCAGCTTTTCAGGTGGTGTGTTCCAGATCTTAACAACCCTCTGTGTGAAGAAAGTTCCCCTCATTTCCTCACTCACTCTTTTTGCCAATTATTTTAAATTACCACCTCTGGTTACCAATTCACTTTCCAGAGGAAACCGTTTCTTCCTACTTGCTCCAGCAAAACCTCTCATAATTTTGAATACCTCAATTAGATCTCTCTTTAACTTTCTTTATTCTAAGGAGAACAATCCCAGCTGCTTCAATCACTCTACATTGCTGAACACCCTCATTCCTGGTATCCTGATAAACCTGTACCTTTTCAGGGCCTTGACATCCTTTCAAAAGTGTGGTGGCCAGGACTGGTGATATTCCAGCTGTGGCTTAACCAGTGATTTGTGAATGTGAAATGCGCTCCCAGGTCCCTCTGCTTTTGCATATCCCTCAAAATAGTACTATTTAGATTATACTACCTCTCCAGGCTGTTTCTCCCAAAGTTCATCACTTCATACTTAATTGCATGAAATTGCATCTGCCATGTGTCTGCCCAGTCTGTCTATTTCTTCCTGAAGTCTACTACTGTCGTGCTTGTTATTTACTACGTTCCCAAGTTTTGTATCTTCCGTAAACTTCAAAATTGCATTCCTTATAACTAAGTCCAGTCATTTATATAAAATAAGAAAAGCAATGGATCTAATACTGACCCCTGGACCCTATTGCATACTTCTTTCCAGTCAGAAAAACATCCGTTCACCGCCACCCTGTCTACCTCCTATCCCTTAGCCAATTTCCTACCAAAGTTCCCACCATTCCTCTAATACCATGTGTTTCTATTTTCTGAATAAGTCTGTTATAAGGTACTTTATCAAATGTCTTTTGAAAATCTATCTATACATCTACTGCACTACCTTCATCAACCCTCTCTGTTACTTAATCGAGAAACTCAATCTGGTTAGTCAGACACTATTTGCCTGTAACAAATCCTGCTGGCTTTCCCTTATTAACCCGTACTTCTCTAAGTGAGAATTAATTTTGTCCTTGACAATGGTCTCTAGTCGTTATTTTACCACTGATATTAGACTGATTGGCCGATAGTTTCATCTTATTTGAATATGGGTGTAACATTTGCAATGTTCTGAACCTTTCCAGTTGATTGAAAGATCGTGGTCAGAGCTTCTGCTATCTCCATCCTTGTTTCCTTCACCAATGTAGAATGTATCCCATCTGGAACGGGTGACTTGCAAAGTACTCATTCAGTACTTCAGTGATTCCCTCTGCCTCCACAAGAAGATTTCCTTTTTTTGTCCCACCGTTCCTGTCATTATCTTTTTACTTTTTATATGTTTATAAATTTTTTTGGGTTCCCTTTTATGTTACTTGCTAATCTTTTCTAATACTCTTTGTCCTTTATATTCTTTCTTCAATTTCTTCCAGCACTTTCTGTATTCTGCCTGGTTTTTGATTGTATTCTGTAGCTGACATTTTTCACAAACCTCCTCTTTCTGTTTTATTTTAACCTCTATTTCCTTGGTCATCTAGGGAGCTCCATCTTTCCTCATTGTGGGAATGCACTTGGATTGCACCTGATCTGTCTCCGCCTTGAGGGCCTGCCATTGCTCATTTACTGTTTTTCTGGTCAAATTTTTTTTCTAGTCCACTTGAACTGGATCCCTTCTCATATCACTGAAATAGACTCTCTTCCAGTTGCGTATTTTCATTCTTGATTTTGCTTTGTCCCTTTTCACAACTACTTTGCAGGTGCCAGTGCGAGGTTACATCAGCAAATCAATTGAGTTCAATTTCCAGATGCCATTGTTTCTGAAACAATGAACTGAAATCCCAGTTCTTTTCCCTTTACTATCTGTAATCAGTGTATTTTTGACAAAGAAGATGTGTGTTTCTTAGCCCCAATTTGAATAACCAGTAGCCTGCTTTTTGTGGGTTTATATAAAGAGGATTATTTTTATTCACATTCATCACTCACTCACCACTCTCTCTCTCACACATACACAGCCTAGAGAAAGAAAGCTGTTAAAAGGATAGTGCACTTTTACAAATTGCAAACAAAGGAATAGTTTGTAAGTCAAGTGATTTGGCTCATCTTGGGGAAAAGGCATGCAGCGTGGGCCTGATGAAGAAGGCATTTTCACTCGTGTAGTTTGGTTTCGATAGCCAGAGTCATATATTGAAGTCATGCAGGATTCTCTCGAAGAGGTGGATTTTCAGCAGGTCATGAAATTAGTTGCTTGTGGTTGTTTTTTTTGTACTGGTGGACTTGAAAAGGAACCTGTTCGGAGACTTTAAGATGTTAGAACCTCCAGTCCTTTAAGGCACTATGGTACTGCCTTGTCTACTTGCTGCTTTTTCTTGCAGTCTGTATTTTAAAAGATTTTTTATAAGGCTGCCCTACCATGTGACTTCTCACCATTCCTTTTCCAAATATGGTGGGGTCTAGGTTGATCAGCCCCATCCTGGTTTATTGTTGTAATATATTGATCCTGAGCAGGGTAAAGACAATCTGATGAAGAGTCACTGACCTGAAACGTTAAGTCTGATTCTCTCTCCACAGATGCAGACAGACCTGCTGAGTATTTCCAGTATTTCTTGTTTTTATTTCAGATTTCCAGCATCTGCAGTATTTTGCTTTTATATTAGTTATGACAATCACCTTTGTTTCAGGAGAAACCCATACAATTTGGGAATGTCTCCTGATGGTTTCAGGATGGGCGTTGATGACACCTCTTGGGCTGGAATGTATTCTTTTTGTCCTTTGAAACAGAGAATCAGTTTTTGAATACACAGGCGTCAGCTGACCTTTGGCCATCTTTGCAGCCCATGTCTACTTTTGATGTCCATTGTGGTTCATTTAAAACAAAAGGAAAATTCAGTTCCAGAAGATGCCAGGCTGAATATAATCCATGTTTAAAGTTATGAATGGGACGTGCCTTTACTAAGCAACGCACTATGCTGAAACTAAAGAATGCTCTGGTAAGGCTACACCTGCAATACTTTGTGTAGTTATAGTCAATATGAAATAAGAGGGAGCTGAAATCCTATAAATGTGCAGGGTAGAATAAAGCTGATCCTTGGTGTCAAAGGAACTAACTCGGGAATGGTTTGAGTAGTTGGGCTCTTCAGGCCTTTGAAAGAGATGTCTCAGGGAGGAGCTTAAAGAATAGTGCTCTTGTGTGGATTCCAGCATTACCGAGGGTGCTTTCAAATCTAGTGGAAAATCGTTGTTGCAACGATATACAGAATAATTTTAGAAAAATACTTTACTTATTTGGTAGTTAAAATCCATTGTTCGAATTCATGAATTGATTCTTGTCTTAGAGTCTAGAGTCAAATCCAATTAGGTTTGGGAGTCTTGAGGGTTCATAACTAAACAGATAGCCTTGTTATCTTTTTGATGGACAAACATAGTACCATAAATGCAAGTAATGGCAGTTGTTTCCTGGTGGATTCGTGAAAGTTTTTGACTGCTGTACAAGAGCCATAACTCTACTTTTTGAGCTAGTATGACCCTCTGGGTAGCCTCACACATGCTATGTTGAATGTAGATGAATGCATGCTTTTACATTATTTCTAGACTATTCAGTTGATTGAATGAAGCAAGTTATGTCCAACAATCAATTGTGTGCTCAATACCATCAGTTTAAGATGGTGCCATTTCGTTTTGCTGTGCAATTGTAATGATTTATCCATTTCATTTATCTGGCTGACTGTTAATGCCACTGAAGGCTGTTGACTGATGGATAATTCGTTCTCTCAATTAATTTAAAGACTGACTTTAAGCCGTCTAGTTTCACAATGTGTGTGTTAATTTCAGAGCTATCCATTTGGAATTAAGCAATGGAAAATGAATTTGACTTACTTTTACAAAATGAAGAAAGATATGCTTGAGTTTTGATGTGATCTTTCAACAGATAAACTTTGTCATCTTTAAGTACACAGATGATTTTATGTACCCTGTTCGAATCTTATAAATATTCAGTGGCTAAATATACACTATAGCTAAATATTCAGTGGCAGTAGATTGATGTCTATAGTAAGAGGAATCCAGCATTTTATGCTGCATGTTATTAGGAACATTGGAAATAGAAGCAGGAGTAGGCCATTTGGCCCCTCGAGCCTGCTGAGCCATTCAACAAGATCATGGCTGATCTACCTCAATGTCATTTTCCTGCACTATCCCCATTTCCCTTGATGCCTTTAATATCTATAAGTCTATCGATCTCTGTCTTGAACATACTCCATGACCGAGCCTCCAGACCCCTCTAGGGTAGAGAATTCCAAAGATTCACCACCATCTGCATGAAGAAATTCCTCCTCATCTCAGTCCTAAAATCCTAAACCTCTTATTCTGAGAATGTGTCCCCTGGTTCCCAGCCAGGGGCAACATCCTTCTTGCATCTACCCTGTCGAGCCCTGTAAGAATTTTGTACGCTTCAATGAGATCACCTCTCATTCTTCTAAACGCTATAGAATATAGGCTTAGTCTCCTCAACCTCCCCTCAAAGGACAATCCTGCCATTCCGAGGATTAGTCTGGTGAACTTTTGTTGTACTCACTCTATGGCAAGTATATCCTTCCTTAGGTAAGGAGATAAGGTATTGTTGGTAAGGGGAAGTAATTTCATCTTCTTTAAGAGCTAGTTAGCTTTCATTCCAGCCAATGTACTTGCATTCACTCACTCGATTGTACGTATAGCTAACTGCGTAATGTCCTCCTCTCCATCAGGTGGCACTATCAGATCATATTTGTGGAATATGCAGGTTGCTGATTCCTCTACAGCTGGTGCTTTTTACTCTTTTAATCTCAGTTTTCTCTTTTGGTTGTTTCTGATGCACGTGAAGCTGAAGCAAAGTGTTGGAATTTTTTAAAACTTAAATTGAGTTATTTAAATGCTTAATGTTTAACAATTCAAAAATACAACAGTTCGGAGACAAATAAGTAGCATAAACTTGCTGATAACATAGGGATGGAAAGGGCTGCTATTGAATAGCAGTTTAAAAGTTCTGTCTGAAGTGAATGTTATAAACATTTTACTGAGCAATTTTAGAGTCTTGGCTGCCAACTTCCTCCATGTTGAAATGATGCCAATACCCCTTCAATTCTGCACATTACAGAATTGTTTGAATGTTAGCCTGAATCAGTTTTTACAGGTAAATTCTTGCCCAGGGATAAATGGAAACCATGGCCATGAAAAATAAATGCAAAGGGTTAGAGGAGAAATTAGGTGCAACAGTGGCTGTTCCCTGTGGGATCTGGATGTGAAACAAACCCAAACAAATAAGTTGACGTCAATATTCTTTCTCTCTCTCTCTTTCTCTCTCTCTCTTTCTCTCTCTATCTCTCTCTCTCTATCTCTCTCTATCTCTCTCTCTCTATCTCTCTCTCTCTTTCTTTCTCTCTTGCTCGTTCTCTCTTGCTCTTTCTCTCTCTCTCTCTCTCTCTCTCTCGTTTTCTCTCTTTCGTTCTCTCTCTCTCTCTCGTTCTCTCTCTCTCGTTCTCTCTCTCTCGTTCTCTCTTTCTCTCTCTCTCTCGTTCTCTCTTTCTCTCTCTCTCGTTCTCTCTCTCTCGTTCTCTCTCTCTCTCTCGTTCTCTCTCTCTCTCTCGTTCTCTCTCTCTCTCGTTCTCTCTCTCTCTCGTTCTCTCTCTCTCGTTCTCTCTCTCTCTCGTTCTCTCTCTCTCTCGTTCTCTCTCTCTCGCGTTCTCTCTCTCTCGCGTTCTCTCTCTCTCGCGTTCTCTCTCTCTCGCGTTCTCTCTCTCTCGTGCGTTCTCTCTCTCTCTCGTGCGTTCTCTCTCTCTCTCGTGCGTTCTCTCTCTCGCGTTCTCTCACTCGCGTTCTCTCTCTCTCTCGCGTTCTCTCGTGTTCTCTCTCTCTCGTGTTCTCTCTCTCTCGTGTTCTCTCTCTCTCTCTCGTGTTCTCTCTCTCTCTCTCGTGTTCTCTCTCTCTCTCTCGTTTTCTCTCTCTCTCTCGTTTTCTCTCTCTCGTGTTCTCTCTCTCTCTCGTGTTCTCTCTCTCTCTCGTTTTCTCTCTCGTTTCCTCTCTCGCGTTCTCTCTCTCTCGCGTTCTCTCTCTCTCTCGCGTTCTCTCTCTCTCTCGCGTTCTCTCTCTCTCTCGCGTTCTCTCTCTCTCTCTCGCGTTCTCTCTCTCTCTCTCTCGCGTTCTCTCTCTCTCTCTCTCGCGTTCTCTCTCTCTCTCTCTCGCGTTCTCTCTCTCTCTCTCTCGCGTTCTCTCTCTCTCTCTCTCGCGTTCTCTCTCTCTCTCTCTCGCGTTCTCTCTCTCTCTCTCTCGCGTTCTCTCTCTCTCTCTCTCGCGTTCTCTCTCTCTCTCTCGCGTTCTCTCTCTCTCTCTCGCGTTCTCTCTCTCTCTCGCGTTCTCTCTCTCTCTCGCGTTCTCTCTCTCTCTCGCGTTCTCTCTCTCTCTCGCGTTCTCTCTCTCTCTCGCGTTCTCTCTCTCTCTCGCGTTCTCTCTCTCTCTCGCGTTCTCTCTCTCTCTCGCGTTCTCTCTCTCTCGCGTTCTCTCTCGCGTTCTCTCTCGCGTTCTCTCTCGCGTTCTCTCGCGTTCTCTCTCGTTCTCTCGCGTTCTCTCTCGTTCTCTCGCGTTCTCTCTCGTTCTCTCGCGTTCTCTCTCGTTCTCTCTCTCTCTCGCGTTCTCTCTCTCTCTCTCGCGTTCTCTCTCTCTCTCTCGCGTTCTCTCTCTCTCTCTCTCTCTCTCGCGTTCTCTCTCTCGCGTTCTCTCTCTCTCTCTCGCGTTCTCTCTCTCTCTCTCTCGCGTTCTCTCTCTCTCTCTCTCGCGTTCTCTCTCTCTCTCTCTCGCGTTCTCTCTCTCTCTCGCGTTCTCTCTCTCGCGTTCTCTCTCTCTCTCGCGTTCTCTCTCTCTCTCGCGTTCTCTCTCTCTCTCGCGTTCTCTCTCTCTCGCGTTCTCTCTCTCTCTCGCGTTCTCTCTCTCTCTCTCGCGTTCTCTCTCTCTCTCGCGTTCTCTCTCTCTCTCTCGCGTTCTCTCTCTCTCGCGTTCTCTCTCTCTCTCGCGTTCTCTCTCTCTCGCGTTCTCTCTCTCTCGCGTTCTCTCTCTCTCTCGCGTTCTCTCTCTCTCTCTCGCGTTCTCTCTCTCTCTCGCGTTCTCTCTCTCTCTCTCTCGCGTTCTCTCTCTCTCTCTCTCGCGTTCTCTCTCTCTCTCTCGCGTTCTCTCTCTCTCTCTCGCGTTCTCTCTCTCTCTCTCTCGCGTTCTCTCTCTCTCTCTCTCGCGTTCTCTCTCTCTCTCTCGCGTTCTCTCTCTCTCTCTCGCGTTCTCTCTCTCTCTCTCGCGTTCTCTCTCTCTCTCTCGCGTTCTCTCTCTCTCTCTCGCTTTCTCTCTCTCGCTTTCTCTCTCTCGCTTTCTCTCTCTCGCTTTCTCTCTCTCGCTTTCTCTCTCTCGCTTTCTCTCTCTCGCTTTCTCTCTCTCGCTTTCTCTCTCTCGCTTTCTCTCTCGCTTTCTCTCTCTCGTTTTCTCTCTCTCTCGCGTTTTCTCTCTCTCTCGCGTTCTCTCTCTCGTGTTCTCTCTCTCTCTCGCGTTCTCTCTCTCTCTCGCGTTCTCTCTCTCTCTCGCGTTCTCTCTCTCTCTCGCGTTCTCTCTCTCTCGCGTTCTCTCTCTCTCTCGCGTTCTCTCTCTCGCGTTCTCTCTCTCTCGCGTTCTCTCCTCTCTCTTCGCGTTCTCTCTCTCTCGCGTTCTCTCTCTCTCGCGTTCTCTCTCTCTCGCGTTCTCTCTCTCTCGCGTTCTCTCTCTCTCGCGTTCTCTCTCTCTCGCGTTCTCTCTCTCTCGCGTTCTCTCTCTCTCGCGTTCTCTCTCTCTCGCGTTCTCTCTCTCTCGCGTTCTCTCTCTCTCGCGTTCTCTCTCTCTCGCGTTCTCTCTCTCTCGCGTTCTCTCTCTCTCGCGTTCTCTCTCTCTCGCGTTCTCTCTCTCTCGCGTTCTCTCTCTCTCGCGTTCTCTCTCTCTCGCGTTCTCTCTCTCTCGCGTTCTCTCTCTCTCGCGTTCTCTCTCTCTCGCGTTCTCTCTCTCTCGCTTTCTCTCTCTCTCGCTTTCTCTCTCTCTCGCTTTCTCTCTCTCGCTTTCTCTCTCTCGCTTTCTCTCTCTCGCTTTCTCTCTCTCGCTTTCTCTCTCTCGCTTTCTCTCTCTCGCTTTCTCTCTCTCGCTTTCTCTCTCTCGCTTTCTCGCTTTCTCTCTCTCGCGTTCTCTCTCCTCTCGCGTTCTCTCTCTCTCGCGTTCTCTCTCTCTCTCGCGTTCTCTCTCTCGCGTTCTCTCTCTCTCGCGTTCTCTCTCTCTCGCGTTCTCTCTCTCTCGCGTTCTCTCTCTCTCTCGCGTTCTCTCTCTCGCTTTCTCTCTCTCGCTTTCTCTCTCTCGCTTTCTCTCTCTCGCTTTCTCGCTTTCTCTCTCTCGCGTTCTCTCTCTCTCGCGTTCTCTCTCTCTCGCGTTCTCTCTCACTCTCTCGTTCTCTCTCTCTCTCTCGCGTTCTCTCTCTCTCTCTCGCGTTCTCTCTCTCTCTCGCGTTCTCTCTCTCTCTCGCGTTCTCTCTCTCTCTCGCGTTCTCTCTCTCTCGCGTTCTCTCTCTCTCTCTCGCGTTCTCTCTCTCTCTCTCGCGTTCTCTCTCTCTCTCATCGCGTTCTCTCTCTCTCTCGCGTTCTCTCTCTCTCTCGCGTTCTCTCTCTCTCTCGCGTTCTCTCTCTCTCTCGCGTTCTCTCTCTCTTTCGCGTTCTTTCTCTCGCGTTCTCTCTCTCCCGCGCGTTCTCTCTCTCGCGCGTTCTCTCTCTCTCGCGCGTTCTCTCTCTCTCGCGCGTTCTCTCTCTCTCGCGCGTTCTCTCTCTCTCGCGCGTTCTCTCTCTCTCGCGCGTTCTCTCTCTCTCGCGCGTTCTCTCTCTCTCGCGCGTTCTCTCTCTCTCGCGCGTTCTCTCTCTCTCGCGCGTTCTCTCTCTCTCGCGCGTTCTCTCTCTCTCGCGCGTTCTCTCTCTCTCGCGCGTTCTCTCTCTCTCGCGCGTTCTCTCTCTCTCGCGCGTTCTCTCTCTCTCCCGCGTTCTCTCTCTCTCCCGCGTTCTCTCTCTCTCCCGCGTTCTCTCTCTCTCCCGCGTTCTCTCTCTCTCCCGCGTTCTCTCTCTCTCCCGCGTTCTCTCTCTCTCCCGCGTTCTCTCTCTCTCCCGCGTTCTCTCTCTCTCCCGCGTTCTCTCTCTCTCCCGCGTTCTCTCTCTCTCCCGCGTTCTCTCTCTCTCCCGCGTTCTCTCTCTCTCCCGCGTTCTCTCTCTCTCCCGCGCGTTCTCTCTCTCTCCCGCGCGTTCTCTCTCTCTCCCGCGTTCTCTCTCCGCGTTCTCGCGTTCTCTCTCCCGCGTTCTCGCGTTCTCTCTCTCTCCCGCGTTCTCGCGTTCTCTCTCTCTCCCGCGTTCTCGCGTTCTCTCTCTCTCCCCGCGTTCTCGCGTTCTCTCTCTCTCCCGCGTTCTCGCGTTCTCTCTCTCTCCCGCGTTCTCGCGTTCTCTCTCTCTCCCGCGTTCTCGCGTTCTCTCTCTCTCCCGCGTTCTCGCGTTCTCTCTCTCTCCCGCGTTCTCGCGTTCTCTCTCTCTCCCGCGTTCTCGCGTTCTCTCTCTCTCCGCGTTCTCGCGTTCTCTCTCTCTCCCGCGTTCTCGCGTTCTCTCTCTCTCCCGCGTTCTCGCGTTCTCTCTCTCTCCCGCGTTCTCGCGTTCTCTCTCTCTCCCGCGTTCTCGCGTTCTCTCTCTCTCCCGCGTTCTCGCGTTCTCTCTCTCTCCCGCGTTCTCGCGTTCTCTCTCTCTCCCGCGTTCTCGCGTTCTCTCTCTCTCCCGCGTTCTCGCGTTCTCTCTCTCTCCCGCGTTCTCGCGTTCTCTCTCTCTCCCGCGTTCTCGCGTTCTCTCTCTCTCCCCGCGTTCTCGCGTTCTCTCTCTCTCCCGCGTTCTCGCGTTCTCTCTCTCTCCCGCGTTCTCGCGTTCTCTCTCTCTCCCGCGTTCTCGCGTTCTCTCTCTCTCCCGCGTTCTCGCGTTCTCTCTCTCTCCCGCGTTCTCGCGTTCTCTCTCTCTCCCGCGTTCTCAGCGTTCTCTCTCTCTCCCGCGTTCTCGCGTTCTCTCTCTCTCCCGCGTTCTCGCGTTCTCTCTCTCTCCCGCGTTCTCGCGTTCTCTCTCTCTCCCGCGTT
>NW_027141748.1:0-2500 GCF_036365525.1 Heterodontus francisci | reverse complement strand
GCGAAAATTTACACAGTTATAGAATGATAGTATAGTTACTGGGCAAAATGCGATCTTCCCTGCTAAGTCTTGTCCGCGGAGTGGCTATGCATCCAGAATGATGTGGTGGACATTGTAATGAATTTAAACGTTTGTGTTTTTTTTATTGTGCGTTTTGACATGTCACAAACTAATTTAGATGAGGATGTTGAAATAGAGAACACCATGACTTCTTATTAAGGTGCATCTTGTATTTATTTTCCAACTAAATTTGCACTTTTAGTACTGAATTATTTTACTCGTAGCAGGAGCTCAAACAGGTGATTTTCCTGCTTTCTAGTGAACCACTTTAATGCTTTACTTTCTCTCTCTGCTTGTGACTGTACATTAACCAAATTAGCCCCATATTCTAATATGTTGACTCTCAATATTGCAATTCCTCCAATTTACCTGGAAATTGAGCTCCTTTCATTCTTGCACAAAGTATTGTTCTGGGCTTATTAAACCACTTACTTTCGATTGTCACAGAATTGTGAATCTTGCAGGGAAACAGCACGTGGTGGCAATAATGGGTATACAGGACTGGTACGTAACAACACCATAACTGCACTGTTAATTGCAGCTATAAAGCTTTGGAGAAAAGCGGAAGGTTTTTTTTTGCTAAATGTTTTTTTGAAAAAAGGACTCTGGTTTCAGGCAGTCTATTGAATTCTGCCAGCCTGGGCCTATTTTTGACCAAGTAGGTATGATCCCATAATGATGGTTGCTATCATTGCTAGTCTGTTGTTAACGGGTGCATGAACTTTTACAAAGGGCTAGTTTGATGAGCAATTGATTACAAGATACAGTTATTTCATTCTCGGGTTTCCTGTGGGTATTGCGTTCCAACTTGCCTAACGAGAACTGGATTTTCCAGTTGCTGGATCAGTGGCACTGTGGACATCATTTTAATATAGTCATGCAACCTCACAGAGTCTTTCTTACGGCTATCTGACTGTAGAGTACCGTATAATAATGATCAGCGGATCATGTGCACAATTTAAAAATTCACTTTGCTAAACAAACAGGTTATTCATCTCCAGGAGGCCAGTGTTGTTAAGAACTGTAAAAAGGGCAAAGGTGTGTTGGCCATGAGGAAAAAGGCAATAGTTTGTAGGGTTTCCATAGGGAAGCCTCCTTGGCTACAAATTACTGTAAAATGTTGCAGATGGTGCTGCCTTTCCCAGGCATTAAAACAGTACTGCATCTGCTGATAGATGCTTTTGGATTACTTCCTATGCTGGAGTGTAGTTGAGGGCAGCTGGTTGCCTAATTGAAAAATTCATCAAGTGACAGCAATAGATTTTCATACCAGTTTGTGATGAGAAGTGGTAAAGCTGCTTTTTAAAACAAAAACTGGGCATTGCTACTTTTGAGAGATCCTGGCTGCAAAATTGGGTACCAAAATGGCATCCATGCTGTGCATGCACACTTCCGGCATTGCACTCGTTGTACGTTATCTTGGTGAGGGTGTTGGCGTGGGAGTTGGGAGTATCTGCCTGAAGAATGCAGTGTAGGCAGATCGTGTGCCAGTTAGTGTGTAAGGCTGATCTAATGCCAGCTGCCATTTTGGACCTTGCCTTAATTGCGCACAGCTAAACATGGGTTCGGCAGCAGGAAGCACTCCTCATCTGTGCATTTAAAGGGATCTTCACCTTATAGGTTAGTTGCTGATTAATCTCTGTTTGAGTTTGTGGAAGTGCTTGATGGTTTGTAGAGTTGGTTAAAGTTGAAGTTGTCGGGGAGTAGTGCTGCACATGGAGAAGGATGGGTCCCAAGCTCTGTGCAAAACGCTGTGCCAAGAGGAGACGGACTCCTCCATACTCTGACAGCGGCAGCAGGCTTTCTGATGGGCTTACTAATGCACCAGAATTTTCTCTGTACATCCCATCAGTTTTTTTTCTGTACACCACCCATCAAAGTTCTCATTTGAGTCCTCTGCAGGAGAAGTCATGTGCAGTCTTGCCCTTTGGCGAGCTGGCATCTGTGCTTTCCTTTCATCTGCCCTGGTCACAGTCCTCCCCTGCCAAGTGACTCACCAGGTGCATGTCCTGCCTCGATGCTACCCTCTAAAGTTCACGCAGTGCCATTAACTGAGCTGACGGCTCCAAGTGTGAGATCAAGTGACTGTGTGTTTCTTCTTCATTGTCTCTTGTTCTTCTTGTGCTTCAGGTTCCCGCACCAGTTCTTGACCTGGTCACAGTTCTTGGGTATCTGAAACAATAAAGGAACAAGGGTAGGATTAGGGTGAGGGAACATGGGGTTGGGGGTGGGGAGGGGAAGCAAGAGGTGCATGCTTACACCATCTGCAGCTTGTAAATCATAAGAGATTGTGGGAATAAGGTAAGTAGGATGTGAAAATGTGGATTAGGTGGGAACATACTGTCGTCCTGTGTGGTTTCAGCTGCACCACTGGTCATGGTCTCAGTTCTGGCCACATCAGTGATTGCCAGCAGCTTCTCCTCTAAGGAGAGGGCAAGTA
>NW_027141747.1:0-76022 GCF_036365525.1 Heterodontus francisci | reverse complement strand
AAGAAATTGCTGGGGCCTTGATAGAAATATTTGCATCCTCATTGGCTCCAGGTGCGGTCCCAGAGGACTGGAGAACAGCCAATGTTGTTCCTTTGTTTAAGAAGGGTAGCAAGGATAATCCAGGAAATTATAGGCCGGTGAGCCTTCCGTTAGTGGTAGGGAAATTATTAGAGAGGATTCTTCGGGACAGGACTAACTCCCATTTGGAAACAAATGAACTTATTAGCGACAGGCAGCATGGTTTTGTGAAGGGGAGGTCGTGTGTCACTAATTTGATTGAGTTTTCTGAGGAAGTGACAAAGATGATTGATGAAGGAAGGGCAGTGGATGTTATCTATATGGACTTCAGTAAAGCCTTTGACAAGGTCCCTAATGGCAGACTGATACAAAAGGTGAAGTCACATGGGAACAAAGGGGAGCTGGCAAGATGGATGCAGAACTGGCTCGGTCATAGAAGACAGAGGGTATCAGTGGATGGGTGCTTTTCTGAATGGAGGGATGTGACTAGTGGTGTTCCGCAGGGATCAGTGCTGGGACCTTTGCTGTTTGTAGTATATATAAATGATTTGGAGGAAAATGTAGCTGGTCTGATTAGTAAGTTTGTGGACGACACAAAGGTTGGTGGTGTTGCAGATAGTGATGAGGATTGTGAGAGGATACAGCAGGATATAGATTGGTTGGAGACTTGGGCGTAGAAATGGCAGATGGAGTTTAATTCGGACAAATGTGAGGTAATGCATTTTGGAAGGTCTAATCCAGGTGGGAGGTATGCAGTAAATGGCAGAACCCTTAGGAGTATTGACAGGCAGAGCGATCTGGGCGGACAGGTCCACAGATCATTGAAAGTGGCAACGCAGGTGGATAAGGTAGTCAAGAAGGCATACGGCATGCTGATCTTCATGGGTCGGGGCGTGGAGTATAAAAATAGGCAAGTCATGCTGCAGCTGTACAGAACTTTAGTTAGGCCACAATTAGAATATTGCGAGCAATTCTGGTCGCCACACTACCAGAAGGATGAGGAGGCTTTTGAGAGGTTACAGAGGAGGTTTACCAGAATGTTGCCTGGTCTGGAGAGCATTAGCTATGAGTAGAGGTTGGATAAACTCGGATTGTTTTCACTGGAACGACGGAGGTGGAGGGGCGACATGATAGAGGTTTACAAAGTTATAAGTGGCATGGACAGAGTGGATAGTCAGAAGCTTTTTCCCAGGGTGGAAGAGTGAGTTACTAGGGGACATAGGTTTAAGGTGAGAGGGGCAAAGTTTAGACGGGATGTGCGAGGCAAGCTCTTTACACAGAGGGTGGTGAGTGCCTGGTACTTGTTGTCGGGAGCGGTGGTGGAAGCGGGTACCATCGAGATGTTTAAGAGGCATCTTGACAAATACATGAATAGGATGGGAATAGAGGGATACGGACCCCGGAAGTGCAGACGGTGTTAGGTTCGGCAGGCATCAAGATCGGCGCAGGCTTGGAGGGCCGAATGGCCTGTTCCTGTGCTGTACTTTTCTTTGTTCTTGTTCTTTGCTGCTGTTGCTGTCTCTATTTCAGGCTCGGAGATCTGTAAACCCTGTTTCACTGAAATACTGTTCTGTTATGTAAATTTTGGGAAGACTGAAGCCAGTGTCATTGGTCTCCATCACAAACTCCATCCCCTATCTGGGAAGCACATACTCCACCCTGCCAAATATCTGAGGCTCAACCGGACAGTTTACAACTTCTGAGTTATATTTAAACCTGAGCTGAGTTCATCTTCATATTCTCTCCATCACCAACCCTGCCTAATACCACCTCTGTGATTTCACCCATCTCCACCTCTGCCTCAGCCCATCTGCTGCGTAAACCCTCATCCGCATCACTGATAAATCCACACTTGACTATTCCAATTCCATCTTGGTCACCCTTCTCGTTATAAACCTCCATAAACCACAGCCCATCCAGAACTCTGCTGCCTGTATTTTAACTCATTCCAAATCCCGATCACCCATCACCCCTGTGCTCACTGATCTACATTGGCTCCCCGTCTGGCAGCACCTTAATTTTAATATTCTCATTCTTATGTTTGAATCTCTCCATGGCCTCAGCCCTCCATTTATTCACATTCCCCTGTCCAATTCAAATATTCCTGCAAATCTTTCGACTTCACTCTTTTTTCAGTTCTCCTTGTAAAGTGAATTTCTTTATCTGTCTGTGTCCCGAGACAGGATTATAGACTCTGCAGCAAGACTGCTGCTGACGGTACAGAAGCTGGTTATCCATAAAGAGATGTGAATCGCACAGCCGGCCACTTCCAGTGCGGTCTGCACAATATCCCATGCTGGGCGGGGCTCCAGCCCAGTCGTATCATCTATGTGCTGTTCGCGTGGTCTTCACAGCCGGCCACTTCTACTGTGGCCTGCACACTGTCCCAAGCTGGGCAGAGCTCTAGCTCAATTGTACCATGTCTGTGTTGTTCCTTTGAGGGTGGATTTGAAAGTGATGTCAATGTACCATAGCAGCAGCTTTGATGTACGTCTTTGAAACTTGGTCTGTGCATGTCCACTGACCGCCTGTGTTAGTCAATGTCAGCTGAACATACATTCAGCAGCACGAGGAACCCCCTCTAGTGTCATTTAAAAGGACCAGGCATCCAACATACAGGTGAGGGGCTTTTGACTTACTTCTGCTATTGTAAAGTTATTGGAGGTGCTGTGGATGGTTTTCTGGAGGTTGTGTTGGGAGCTGCTGCAGACATTCAGGGAGGACAGAAGATTTGGTGACCCAACTCTGGAAGAGGTATTGGGACTGTAGTTACAGTGTCTCTGGGTCTGTCACATGACCAACAAATGGAGCAGAGGCTGCAGAGAGGGAAGCTCTGTAAATATAGAGGAACAGAGGGCTCTGCCCTACCCACCCCGGGTGTTCCAAGAGCACTTTTCCTACCTACACTTAACCCAGGAGCAGTGTGTGAGGTGACTCTGATTCAATAAGGAGGTGGTCACAGAGCTGTGTCACCTCCTGTAACACAACCTGGAGCCTCACACCAGGGTGAGGACGGAGCGGTCAGTGGCCGTCAAGGTCACAGTTTAATTGAACTTCTATGTATCTGGATGGTTCCAGGCAGGAGCAGGTGACATATCTAACATAGAGTGGTAGAAATCGATGGAGTCATTTACAACACAGAAGGAGGCCATTCAGCCACTCTATGCCGGCTCTCTGTGGAACAATCCAGTCAGTTCCACTCCACCGCTCAATTCCCGTATCCCTGCAAGTTCATTTCCTTCAGGTGTCCATCCAGTTTCCTTTTGAAATCATTGATTGGCTTGGTTCCACCACCCTCATGCGTAGCGAGTTCCAGCTCATTACCATCCACTGTGTAAAAAAGTTCCTCCTCATATTCCCCCTGTATCTCTTTCCCGAAACCTTCCATCTGTGTCCCCTAGTCCTTGTTTCATCAGTTAATGGGAACAGTTTTTCCTTGTCTATCTTTTCTAAGTCTATCATAATCATGTACACCTCTATCAAATCTCTCTCAATCTCCTTTACACCAGGGAGAACAACTCCATCTTCTCCGAACTCACTTTGTAACTAAACTCCCATCCCTGGAATCATTCTGGTAAATCTCCTCTGCACCCTTTCAGGGACTGTCACATCCTTCCTACAGTGTGGTGACCAGAACTGTACTCAGTTCTCTAGTTGGGGTCCAACCAAAGCTTTATGAAGTTTCTGCATATCTTCCCTTATTTTGTATCTTTGCCTCCAATGATGAAGCCCAAGATCTGATATGATTGACTAAGCACCCTCCTAATATGTCCTGGCACCTTCAAAGATCAATGCATATGGAGCCCCAGGTCCCTCTGTTCCTGCACAATCTTTAGAACTGTGTCATTATGTCTATATTGCCTTCCTCGTCCATCTGATAAAATGCATCACCTCACACTCCTCTGTATTAAATTCTACCTGCCACTTCTCTGTCCATTCTGCTAGCCGATCTATATCATGTTGTAGGTGGTTTGTGACATCCTCACTGTTTACCACGCCTCCAAGATTGCAATCATCAGAAAAAATGTAAATTCTACTCATTATTCCAAGATCCATGTCATTTATATATAGCAAAGAAAAAGCACAGTGTTCCTCGCACTGGCCATTGGGGAACTTCACTGTCTACCATCCTCCAGTCTGAAAAACAACCATTTAACACATTTCTCTTTTTTCTGTCATTTGGACAATTTTTGATTCAACTGGATGCTATTCCTGAGCTTCAATTTTGTTAACCAAGCTTTTGTGTGGTTGCTCATTGAACAATTTCATAAAATCCATGCATACAACATCCACCACATTCCCTTCATCAACCTTCTCAGATCATCGAAATAAATTCAATTAGTTCAGTCAAGCATGATCTGCCTTTTAGAAATCCGTGCTGACAATCCATAAATAACTCAAACCTCTCCAAGTGTGTGTTGATTTTTCCCTGATAATTGCTTCTAAAACTTAACTCACCAATGATGTTAAACTAACTGACCAGTAGTTGCGAGGCCTGTCTGTTGTCCATTGATAATTCAGAGAGTTGAGGGTGACCATCTATGTCATCAATTTCTCCCTCAGCAGGGAGAAGCAGGATGAGTGATCCCGTGGCTTTGTCAGGATAGCGGGATTCCTGATGGTGTAGGTAGCTCTGCGGGGCCCCCATGTCAACGGGGAGAGGTAGAGGAACTGGAAGCACTCTCACTCCATTAATGTACTGTTGGTGTGTGAGCATGCCCAGTACATCATGTTGGTGAATGTCCACTATCCTGGCAGCAGCAAGGATACCTTCATTCTGAATCAGTCAGCCGGTCCCAATACTCCGGGGCTCCATGCAGAACCAGAATGTGGCTTCTCGGAGGCAAAGGAAACCCCTCTAGACACAGCTCATGTTTCTACACCCCCAAAACACATCCCACACCAACCAACCTCACAAAATTAACATGTGTAAAACATGAGCAATGAAGTCATCAGGAACATGGTGGAACAGACCATCGGTGTGATGAAGCAATGCTTCCGATGTCTGAACCGCTCAGGGGGATCCCTCCAGTACACACTGGAGCAGGTGTCCAAGTTCATGGTGTTCTGCTGCATCCTTCATATCATCACCATCATGAGGACACAGGCATTGGCACCAGGAATCCGGAGGCGACCTCAGGAGGAGGAGGAGGCAGGGAGGATATTTCCTGTATGCCTTCCAGCCGGACAGGTTGTCGGAGAGTTCCTGCTAAGATTCCGGTTCCCATAGGACAACTTTTCTTTCCCGCCATGGATCCCCCATTCTCCACCATTACACCCATCTGAGATGCCCCATCACAGTGTTATTACATCACAGAAGGAACTATTCAGCCAGTCGTGTCTGCAGCGGCTCTCCGAATGCACAATTCACCTAATCCCATTCCCTGCCTTCTTCCCGGAACCCTGCACATTCTTCCTTCTCATATACCAGTTTATTCAGCTTTAGCATGTTCATAGATGTGGTCACCACACTGCTGAAGAGCATGCAGGGAGAGTGGGAATGGGTGATCAGCAGGCAGTCAAAAATTATCAGGCAGGTAGTGCCGGCGACCCCTGAGTGCATCTCACTCTCCAACAGGTATTCAGTTCTGTATACTGAGGGAAGTGATGCTTCTCCTGGGGAGTGCAGCCACAGCAAGTCCATGGCACCACGAGTGGCTAAGCTGCAGAGCGGCATACAGGGATGACTGGAAGAGCCATAGTGATCAGTGAGTCAATAGTCAGGGGAACAGACTGGCGTTTCTGTGGCCATAGACGTGAATCCAGGATGGTGTGCTGTCTCCCAGGTGCCAGGGTCAAGGATGTCACTCAGCGACTGCAGAACATCTTGAAGGAGGAGGGGAACAGCCAGAAGTCGTGGTCCACATGGGAACCAACGACAGAGGTAGAAAGCGGGATGTGGTCTTGCAGTCAGAATTTAGGGAGCTAGTGAAGAAATTAGCAAGCAGGACCTCAAACACAGTCAAAAAGTAGAATTCTCCAGATTACTCCCAGTGCCAGGTGCAACTTAGTATAGAAATAGAAAGATAAGGCAGACGAATGTGTGGCTGGAAAGATGATGCAGGAGGGAGGGATTCATATTCCTGGGATACTGGGACCGGCTCTGGGGGAGATGGGACCTTGACAGGTCGAACGGGTTGCACGTGAACAGAGCCAGGACTGGGTTCCTTGAGGAACAGTTTGCTAGTGCTGTTGGGGAGGGTTTAAACTAGTTTGGCAGGGAGGTGGGGGACCTGAGGGTAGACTCAGCTGGGACAAAATCAGAAATGAAAATGGAAGGTGGAAAATTAATGGATGAGTCTAGAAGACAAAGGAAATGAGGGTGAGAAAATGAAAAAAAGGTTTGGCAGTGTTCAAAGGTATCTATTTCAATGTATGGAGTGCTGCAAATAAAGCAGATGAGCGGAGGGCAAAGATAGACATGTGGCAGTATGATATCATAGTTATTACAGAAACATGGCTTAAGGAGGGACAGGAATGGCAGCTCAACGTTCCTTGTTACCGGGTTTTTAGATGCGATAGGGAGGGGGTTAAGAAAGGAGGGGAATAGCAATTCTGGTCAAGGAATCTTTTGCAGCTGTGAGGAGGGATGATATGTTGGAAGGTTCATCAAGTGAGGCCATATCGATTCAGCTGAGGAACCAAAAAGGGGCAATCTCACTGCTGGGACAGTGATCTCGACAGCCAAATAGTCAGAGGTTGATGGAGGAGCAGATAAGTAGGCAAGTCTCTGAGAAGTGCAAGAACAATAGGGCAGTAATAGTAGAGTATTTTAATCACCCCGATGTTAACGAGGATAATTTTAGTATGAAAAGAATTGAGGGAGCAGAATTCTTGAGGTGCATTCAGGACAACATTTTTGTCCAGCATGCAGAAAGTCCAACAGGAGAGGGTGCAGTTTTAGACTTTGTTTTAGGAAATGACGACGGGCAGGTGTATGGAGTGTCAGGGGAGAGCATTTTGGTGGGAGTGATCATAATTCAGTCAGTTATAACATAACTATGGAAACGTACAGACATAGAATAGGATTTAGAGTTCTCAATTGGTGCAAGGCCAATATTACTAAACCGAGGAGCGAAAGTGGACTGGAAACAGCGACTTGAAGGTAAATCAGTCTCAGAGCACTGGGAGGCATTCAAAGTGGAGATTCAAGGGGTTCAGGGTAAACATGTTCCCACAAAGAAAAAGGGTGAGGCGGCCAAATCTAGAGTCCCATGGATGTCAAGGAGCCTATACGGTAAGATAAGACAGAAAAGGGAAGCATACATCCGACACTGAGAACTCAATACTCCAGAAAGTTGAGAGGAGTTTAGAAAGTGGAAGGGTTAAATCAAAAAGGAAATTAGGACAGCAAAGAGAGAGCATGAAAGTATATTGGCAAGCTAAGTCAAGGTGAACCCAAAGATGTTTTCTCAATACATTAAGTGTAAGAGGCTAACTAAGGGGAGGGTAGGGCCCATAATAGACCAAAAAGGTAACCTATGCGTAGGGGTGGAAGATATTGGTATGGTTTTATTGAATACTTTTAGTGTCTTCAGAAAAGAGGAGGGATGCAGATATTGTAGTTAAGGAGCAAGAGTGTGAATTATTGAATGTGATCAACATACTGAGAGAGGAAGCGTTAATGGGATTAGTATCCTTGAAAGTTGATAAATCACCTGATCCAATTGAAATGTGCCCCAGTTTGCTACAAGAAGCAACAGAGGAAATAGCAAAGGGTCTGACTATCATTTTCCAGTCCTCACTGGATACAGTTGTGGTGCCGGAGTATTGGATAATTGCTAACGTTGGACCTCTGTTTAAAAAGGGAGTGAAGGATAGTCTGAATAATTACAGGCCAGTCAGTCTAACCTCAGTAGTGGGAAAATGATTGGAATCATTCTGAGAGACGGGATAAACTGTCACTGAGACAGGCACAGGTTGATAAATGATAGTCTGCATGGATTTGTTAAGGGAAGAGCTTGCTTGACCAACTTGATCGAATTTTTCGAAGATGTAACAAGGGATATAGATGAAAGATGCAGTTGATGTGGTCTACATGGATTTTAGCAAGGCTTTTGACAAGATCCCACATGACAGGCTGGTTCAAAATGAAAATTCCATGGAATTCAGGGAAATGCAGCGAGGTGGATACAAAATTGGTTCAGTGGCAGGAAACAAAGGGTAATTGTTGACGGGTATTTTAGTGACTGGAGCACTGTTTCCCGTGGTGTTCCAGAAGGGCTCAGTACTGGGTCCCCTGCTTTTAGTGACGGTCTGGAACCCACTGCCGGAAAGGATGTTTGAGGCAGAAACCCTCTACTCATTAAAAAGCGGTCTGAATGTGCACTTCAAGTGTCATAATCTGTAGGGCTATGGATCAAATGCTGGAAGGTGGGATTCGAATAGGTGGATCATTTTTCGGCTGGTACAGATACGATGGGCCAAGTGGCCTCTTTCTGTCCCTTAAGGTTTCTACGTGTCTATAATTCTATAACATGAAACACGCTATCCTCATTAACACTCACAGTTATATCAACAAACCCTATCAAGATTATCAGAAACGATTTTCCATTAACCGATCAGTGCTGCTTGTCATTTATTATCCCATGATTTTACATGCAAGATATATTTTTATGTCAGGCTGCTGCTTGACTAGTCTGTGGGACAGCTCTCCCAACTTTGGCACAAGCCCCAGATGTTAGTAAGGAGGACATTGGATGGTCGACAGGGCTGAGTTTGTCCGTGTCGTTTCCGGTGCCTAGGTCGATGCTGGGTAGTCCATCCGGTTTCATTCCTTTTTATTGACTTCATAGTAGTTAGATACAACTGAGTGGCTTGCTAGCCCATTTCCGAAGGCATGTAAAAGCCAACCACATTGATTTGGTCTGGAGTCACATGTAGGCCACCAGGTAAGGGCAGCAGATTTCCTTCCCTAAAGAACATTAGTGAACCTTATGTTTCACTGGAGAGTTTCCATCTTCTATCACTCTCATATCCAAGGATGACTGAAAGATTCTGGCCAGTGCCTCTGCTGCTTCCACCATACCTTCCCTCAGCAACCCTCATACATCCCATCCAGACCAGGCAAATGTTCAACTTTGTTATTGTACAAAAAGTGTGGAATTGAAAGGGGTTAACAGAACCTGTTTGTTCAGTGACTGTATTTAATGTTAGTCTCCATGGACCCAAATTGTGTCACTGGAGTGTTTTCAACTTCTATTAATAAGGGGCTCCTTTCAATGTGCTATTCCATGGTATCAGCAGCAGCATCGCCTCCGGCACTAACAGAGATCAGCGGCTTCAGACAGAGGGAGAGGATAGATCAGAATCTGAGAACAATAGATTGGAATGTTACAACAATGGGTCAGAATCTGAGAACAATAGATTGGAATGTTACAACAATGGATCAGAATCTGAGAATAATAGATTGGAATGTTACAACAATGGATCAGAATCTGAGAATAATAGATTGGAGTGTTACAACAATGGGTCAGAATCTGAGAATAATAGATTGGAATGTTACAACAATGGATCAGAATCTGAGAATAATAGATTGGAATGTTACAGCAATGGGTCAGAATCTGAGAATAATAGATTGGAATGTTACAACAATGGACAGCAGGAGTTTCTCCTCTTCGTTTGATCTGGTTACTGCAGATTATTAAGGGGAGGATGATTCTGAGGATGATTCAATTTATTTACTATCCCATACTCGCTATTATTGGTGTCCCTGGTAAGTCTCCAGCTGCAACTATTAGATTCTGAAAACATATTTCACTGACATGGTGTTCTTGTCATTTAAATCATGAGAAGACTGAAGTCATTGTCTTCAGTTTTTGTCACATACTCTATTCCCTATCGACAGTCTGCATCCCCCTCACTGCCCGTTGTCTGAGGCTGAACCAGGAAGTTTACAATCTCTGGTACCTGTTTAATGCTGAGCTGAGTTCATCCCCATATTCTCGCGATCCCCAACCCTGCCTATTGTTACGGCCAGGTGAGGATGGGTCACAATCGCTCGTCTTATTTGACCACAACTCTGTTTGTTCTTTTTAACCAGTGGATGTGCTAACCCTCTCATTGAGTATTTTACCTTTTACCTTTGGATTGACAGTGAAGGACCTGATCGGGCAGGTTCTCTTGAGTTTAAACAGGAAAGAGGTGAGTTTATTATACTTAACAATATCAACCCGATCTAAATAAAATCATAAAAAATACACCACACATTTACGCACAGACGCGTACGAGAATCACACAGAAATAGATTACAGAGTGAGAAGATGGGAGTCCGGAATAAATATTAAAATAAAATACTCATTATGTGATGTTGGATGACACGGTGGTCTTCCAGCTGCAGTTGTATTCTTGAAGTCTTTGGCTGGTCAAAGTGCCCTTTGTGGCTGGCCCACATGGCTCAGGGATTTCTTTGAGGCAGACTTGTAGGTGGCTGTCTTTCCCTGGTTTGTCTGTCTGTGGTAATCTGTCGGCTTGGAGGGACCACAGTTGCATGTGGTATTCAAACTTGTGACGTTATCTGGAGAGAGAGAGATGGGGGGACACAGCCCTTCTGCTTCTGCACAGTTTGAATCACTGGCTTGTCTGTCTTTGTCCAGGGGAAACTCCCAGCTTTCACATAGATGGACAGAAGGCCTCATGACTGTCTCAGTGTATTCGCTGGAACCTTATAATGAGATTCAAGGTTGGAAACTTCTGTCAACCCAGGGCTCAGGGTGCCAGTATTTATAATTGGAGGAGTTTGCTCTTTCAAAGTCAATATGTCAGGATGTCCTTGTATGCCGTGTTAATGAAAGTAATTTAAGGTAATTCAATCACTAGAGCAAGCCAATGATACAGGTCGAGACTCAGCAGACATGTGTCTCCCGTTGGAGGCCTTTGAATGTGAAAAGGTGTTTCAGATGCCAATTGAGGTGGGCATCTTGTCTGCCAGTTTTTTCAAGGTTAACTGTGGGATTTCTTTTTTCATTAAAGGTTTACTGTAAGTTTCAAATCGGTGAATTAAAATTCCTCATTGAGCATATTGTGTTATCTTGACACCGCCACGGCACACTGAAAGAAATATGATAATAGGAACATTTCATTACAGAATTGTGGGAAGAAATAGAAGGAAATACACTTTCATTCTCAATAATCACTTCTCAAATTCACACATGAATCTTGGAATTACTGCAGCTGTCATTGTCTGTTACAGTTGTGCTGATTTAATTGTTTTGGAGTTTTGTCTGGGATGGTTATGTGTCGGGTTCGACCCTGGACATCAGCGATTACATTGGTTATTTTTCTCTCTTGCAATGAAGCTTTAACTATTTAGGTTCCTGCACCTTGATGATCTTTCTCCCTGTGAGGTGTCTGAGATTTCCTCTGGACCTTTGTTCTTGCTGAGCACGGCTTTGAAATTTATTTATTTATTTATTTATTTATTTAGAGATACAGTACTGAAACAGGGCCTTCGGCCCACCAAGTCTCTGCCGACCATCAACCACCCATTTATACTAATCCTACATGAATCCCATATTCCTACCACATCCCCACCTTCCCCTGACACCTACCTATACTAGGGGCAATTTATAATGGCCAATTTACCTATCAACCTGCAAGTGTTTGGCTGTGGGAGGAAACCGGAGCACCCGGCAAAAACCCACTAGGTCACAGGGAGAACTTGCAAACTCCGCACAGGCAGTACCTAGAATCGAACGTGGGTTGCAGGAGCTGTGAGGCTGTAATGCTAATCACTGCACAACTGTGCTGCCCCAAGTTGTAGGGTTTGATTTGTTTTGAGTTTGGGATCTGATCATTGGGATCTGATCATTGGGACCTGATCATTGGGTTCTTCAGTGGGTAGATCCACACTGGCCTTACTTTTAACTTTCTGCTGAGGTACGCAAGTGCTGTTTACTTTAGGGAAATTTCCCTTCCCCTTTCTCATTACTATGAGGAGGATATTTTTCCAAATCTGCCCTATTTCCTCTGGGACAGTATTGTTCGCTAGTGTCTGTCCAGCTTTCACTGCACTTTCCAGCGGCACTTTGACTAGGTAAGACATCTCCCTTACCATTGACATGCCTTTTTGGGAACTTTCTTTGTCCCTCCACGTTTCTGTAAATGTTGTTAGCAGCATTTTTAGGGTCCCTGTTTGACCTGCATTGAAGGAGGAGAGTGAGTGGTCTAATTTATCTAACATTTCAGGGTTGGCTAATAGGAGAGTAGGGGGTTCCAGTTGGGAATCCTCCTGGCCCTCCTCTAACCTGTCCTCACTGTCCTTTTCAATCATCCCTCCTGACTGTCTGACAGGTCTGTACTTGTCTGTCCCCTCCACAGCCTTTATTTTTTGCCTTTGCTCTGGGGTGTCAATTAAATAATTTACCCGCTATTCTTTTTGTCACTCGATGTGGACCACTGAATCAGGATTTCAGTGGTTGACCCTGCATTGGGAGTAATAACAATACATGGTCTCTGGGCTGAAATGTTCTAGCCTTGGCATTTTTTCCTGCTTACCTTCTCATAGCTGCCGAGGAGATCTTTAGGTGTTCCTGCGCCTTTGCCCAGGCTCCCGTGAGCCGCTCCCAGAGCATGGAAATGTATTCTAACATGGAAGACTCATCCCTGTGTCCGAAAAACTTCTTGAATCGTTTAAGCAGAGCTCTCACCTCGTGTCCATAAATTAATTCAAAGAGACTAAAGCCAGTGGAAGCATTGGATAAGTCCCTGGTAACCAACAGGTGAAATCATAGCCCTTTGTCCCAGTCATGGGGTTACTCATAGCAGTATGGCCTAATCATTGTCTTTAGGGTCTGGTGGTACTGCTCCAAAGCCCCTTGTGACTGTGGGTGGTAGGCTAAGGACCTTAGCTGGGTGATGTCCAGATTACCCATGACCTTTTCAAAAATACTGGACATTAAATGTGTGCCCTGTTCCATCTGGATCTCAGCAGGCAGGCCATTATCGGGTAAAGAATTGGGTTAACCCCTCCACCACTACATTGGCAGAGATAGCTCTTAGGGAGAATGGCCTCTGGAATCGGGCCACCACATCCATAATGGTGAGAAGATACTGGTAGTCCCGTTTTGTTTTCAGCAGGTGTCCCACACAATCCACCAGCACTCTGCTGAAGGGTTCCCCAAAAGCTGGTAGATGAATTAGGGTGCAGATTTTATTGCAGGTTGGGGCTTCCGCACCACCTAGCGCATGTGACTAGTTTTACAGAACTCCACCACATCTTTGTGGAGTTGTGGCCAGTCAAACTGCTGTCTTATGCGGGCTTTGATTTTTCATACACCGACATGTCCAGTCATTGGAATTTCGTCGGCCATTCTTAATATTTCTTTAAGGGACTTCAGCGGCACCACTATCTGGTGAACCACTGTCCTCTCTTCATCCGCAGGTCTGTGAGGAGGTCTCCACTTCCTCATCAGCACCTCGTTCCTTAAATAGTAAATACACTGCAATTCCCTCTGCTTCAGTTTTGGTTTGGACAGTCTGTGCTATTTTTTAACACAGGGTCGGGGGATTGAGCCTCAACTAAGGAAGATCTGTTTAGCAAATCCTTTCTGTTCTCTAACTTCCCAAAGAAGGTTGCAGAAAGTCAGGCAGTCGGGTCATCCATCTACAGTGTCAGTTCAGGGAATGTTTGGCCGTGGACCGTGTCACCACACAATCAGGGAGAATGTCAGGGGCCTTCTCCTGTAACTGCTCTGTCTTCTGGCCCTATTTTAGTCTCTCGAGAACTACTAGGGAACTGGCACCTTTTCCCTTGTCAGATCATTACCCAGGAGCAGGTCGACCCATCCATCGGTAAACTAGGTACAATCCCCTTGGATACCGGTCCTGAAACTGGGCCACACTCCAAGTGCAGTCGTTTTAAAGGTATGGACATATACTGTCTTCCGATACAATTCACTAACTCTTTAGCATTCACTGCACTATCGAAGAAAGGTCATTCCTTTTCCCAGCAGAAGGGATTGGGTGGCCCCTGTATCCCTTAGTATGATTATGGGCTTGCTTGCCTCACTCAAGGTGGATGGGGTCACTTTTCCTTGGGATTATAATTCCTGGTAACTCTCAGGGATTTTGTTAAGATTTCCTGCACTCTCAGTGGTAGGTTTACTGGGTCTGACTGCCACAGTTAAAGGCACAGCCTGATCTGCTGTGATTTCCATCAGGGCCCGTTTTCCTGCACTGATCTGGTGGACATTTAAAAAAAAAAATATTCATTCACAGAATGTGGGCGTGGCTGGCCAGGCCATCATTTATTGCCCAACCCTAATTGCCCTTGCCAAGGTGGTGGTGAGCTGCCTGCTTGAACCGCAGTAGTCCATATGGGGTAGGTATACCCACACTGCTGTTAGGAAGGGAGTTCCAGGATTTTGACCCAGCGACAGTGAAGGATCGGCAATATTGTTCCAAGTCACGATGGTGTGTGACTTGGAGGGGAACTTGCAGATGGTGGTGTTCCCATGTATTTGCTGCCCTTGTCCTTCTAGTTGGTAGAGGTCGCGGGTTTGGAAGGTGCTGTCTAAGGAGCCTTGGTGCATTGCTGCAGTGCATCTTGTGGATGGTACACACTGCTGCCACTATGCGTCGGTAGTGAATGTTTGTAGATGGGGTGCCAATCAAGCGGGCTGCTTTGTCCTGGATGGCGTTAAGCTTCTTGAGTGTTGTTGGAGCTGCACCCATCCAGGCAAGTGGAGAGTATTCCATCACACTCCGAACTTGTGCCTTGTCGATTGTGGACAGGCTTTGGGGAGTCAGGAGGTGAGTTACTCGCCTCAGGATTCCTAGCCTCTGACCTGCTCTTGTAGCCACGGTATTTATATGGCTACTCCAGTTCGGCTCCTGGTCAATGGCAGCCCCTAGGATGTTGATCGTGGTGGATTCAGCGATGGTAATGCCGTTGAATGTCAAGGACAGATGGTTAGATTCTCTCTTCTTGGAGATGCTCATTGCCTGGCACTTGTGTGGCGCGAATGTTACTTTCCACTTATTAGCCCGAGCCTGGATATTTTCCAGGTCTTGCTGCATTTCTACACAGACTGCTTCAGTATCTGAGGAGTCGCCAATGGTGCTGAACATTGTGCAATCATCAACGAACATCCCCACTTCTGACCTCATGATTGAAGTAAGGTCATTGATGAAGCAGCTGAAGATGGTTGGGCCCAGGACAGTACCTGAGGTACTCCTGCAGTGATGTCCTGAAGCTCAGCTGATTGACCTCCAACAACCACAATCATATTCCTTTGTGCTAGGTATGACTCCAGCCAGCGGAGGGTTTTCCCCCTGATTCCGATTGCCCTCAGTTTTGCTAGGGCTCCTTGATGCCATACTCGGACAAATGCTGCATTGATGTCAAGGGCAGTCACTCTCACCTCACCTCTTGAGTTCAGCTCTTTTGTCCATGTTTGAACCAAGGCTGTAATGAGATGAGGATGAGTGGCCCTGTTGGAACCCAAACTGAGCATCACTGAGCAGGTTGTTGCTAAGCAAGTGCCGCTTGATGGCACTGTTGATGACATCTTCCATCACTTTACTGATGATTGAGAGGAGGCTAATGGGGCGGTAATTGGCCGGGTTGACTTGTCCTGCTTTTTGTGTACAGGACATACCTGGGTAATGTTCCACATTGCAGGGTGGATGCCAGTGTTGTAGCTGTACTGGAACAGCTTGGCTAGGGGCGCAGCAAGTTCTGGAGCACAGGTCTTCAGTACTATTGCCGGAATATTGTCAGGGCCCATAGCTTTTGCAGTATCCATTGCCTTCAGTCGTTTCTTGATATCATGCGGAGTGAATCGAATTGGCTCAAGTTTGGCATCTGTGATGCTGGGGACTTCAGGAGGAGGCCGAGATGGATAATCAACTCGGCACTTCTGGCTGAAGATTGTTGCAAATGCTTCAGCCTTATCTTTTGCACTGATGTGCTGGGCTCCCCCATCATTGAGGATAGGGATATTTGTGGAGCCACCTCCTCCAGTTAGTTGTTTAATTGTCCACCACCATTCACGGTTGGATGTGGCAGGACTGCAGAGCTGAGATCTGATGCGTTGTTTATGGGATCGCTTAGCTCTACGCAGTTTGGCATGCAAATTGTCCTGGGTTGTAGCTTCACCAGGTTGACACCTCATTTTGAGGTATGCCTGGTGCTGCTCCTGGCATGCCCTCCTGCACTCTTCATTGAACTAGGGTTGGTATCCTGGCTTGACGGTAATGGTAGAGTGGGGGATATGCCGGGCCATGAGATTACATATTGTGGTTGAGTACAATTCTGCTGCTGCTGATGGCCCACAGCGCCTCATGGATGCCCAGTTTTGCATTGCTAGATCTGTTGGAAATCTATCCCATTCAGCATGGTGATAGTGCCACAGAACACGATGGACGGTATCCTCAATGTGAAGGCGGGACTTCGTCTCCACAAGGACTGTGCGGTGATCACTCCTACCAATACTGTCATGGACAGATGCATCTGCGGCAGGCGGATCGGTGAGGACGAGGTCAAGTATGTTGTTCCCTCGTGTTGGTTCCCCCACCACCTGCCGCAGCCCCAGTCTAGCAGCTGTGTCCTTTAGGACTCGGCCAGCTTGGTCAGTAGTGGTGCGACCGAGCCACTCATGGTGATGGACATTGAAGTCCCCCACCCAGAGTACATTTTGTGCCCTTGCTACCCTCGGTGCTTCTTACAAGTGGTGTTCAACATGGAGGAGTACTGAGTCATTAGCTGAGGAGGGCGGTAGGTGGTAATCAGGACTCTCATTAATCTTACAGGTTTTCCCGACACTTCCACCAGTCAGCATGACGGTGATCTGCCTCATTACAATGGAAACACACATGGCTTCGGCTGTTACTCCTCCTCTCAGTACCGTCCTATTTGGCCTGAGGAAGGGCTCCCGTGTGTCCAGCTTTTCCTTCTAGCCCATGGCTGTTCAGGGTCCGATCAGCCTCCCACCTTTTATTCTCGGGTCTTTGGGGTTACTAGGGAAGGGTTTCCCTTTGGGGCTAAGGCCTTGTATACAAGGTAAAATTCATCAGCCAGAATTGCAACCTGCCTGGCTCTTTGAACCTTCTGTTCCTCTGTGTGTGTTTTAATGGGAGGGGGAACGAGTTTGTGAACTCTTCGAGATGGATCACTGCTCTGAGATTTATATATGTGGGCTGTATCCTGATCTTCTGTATCCACTGGTCAAAAGCAAGCACCAAAACAGACTGTAAATCTTCTATTGGTTCATAAAATGGTAATGTTTAGCTTAGACAAATGTAGGGCCATTACAGGCAGAGTCAGGAGAATTTATAATGGGGAATTGAGAAATGACAGAGAAGTTAAATGTGATTAGCACCGCAGCCTCTAAGCTCCAGCGACCCAGGTTCAATTCTGGGTACTGCCTGTGTGGAGTTTGCAAGTTCTTCCTGCGTCTCCGTGGGATTTCTCCGGGTGCTCAGGTTTCCTCCCACAGCCAAAAGACTTGCAGGTTGGTAGGTTAGTTGACCATTATAAATTGCCCCTAGTATAGGTAGGTGGTAGAGAAATATAGGGACAGGTGGGGATGTGGTAGGAATAGGGGATTAGTGTAGTATAAAATGAGAGGTTGATGGTCGGCACAGACTCGGTGGGCCGAAGGGCCTGTTTCAGTGCTGTATCTCTAAACTAAACAAAAAAAATTTTGTGTCTGTCTTCACTGAGGAAGATACAAGAAATCTCCCAGAATTAGAGATCCAAGGGATTGGGAGAATGAAGAATTGAAGGAAATTAGCATTAGTGAGAAGTTTGTATTGGAGACATTAATAGGGCTGATGTTTGACAATTATCCAGGATCTGATATTCTATATCCCAGAGTGTTGAAGGAAGTAGTAATGGAGATTGTTCATGCATTGGTGATCATCGTTCAAAATTCTATCACTTCTGGAACGCTTCCTGCAGATTGGAAAGTAGCAAATGTCATCCCACTGTTTAAGAAGGGAGGGAAAGAGAAAATTGGGAACAACAACCACCCATTTATGCTAACACTACAGTAATACCATATTCCCTACCACCTGCCTACACTAGGGGTAATTTATAATGGCTAATTTATCTATCACCTGCAAGTCTTTGGCTGTGGGAGGAAACTGGAGCACCCGGTGAAAGCCCACGTGGTTAGCATTTCATCAGTACTAGGGAACATGTTGGAATCTATTCTAAATTATGCGATAAATGGATCTGATTGGGCAGAGTCAACATGGATTTATGAATGGGAAATCATGCTTGATGAACCTGTTGGTTTTTATTTTTTGGATGTCACGAACAAAATAGAGAAGGGGAGTCGGTGGATTTTCAGAAAGCTTTTGATTAAGTGCCCCATTGTATGTTGGTCAGCAAAGTTAAAGAACATGGGATAGGAGGTAATATACTGACTAGCAGTAAGGATTGGTAAACAGGCAGGAAACAGAGAGTAGGAATAAATGGGCCATTCTTGCTTTGGCAGGCTGTGACTAATGGAGTACCGCAGGGATCTGTGCTTGGGCCCCAGCTGTTCACAATATCTATCAATGATTTGGATATTGGGACCAAAGTAATATTTCAAGTTCGCAGATGACACAAAACTAGGTGGAAATGTGTGTTGTGAGGAAGATGCAAAGTGGTTTCAAGGAAATTTGGACAGACTTAGTGAGTGGGCAAAAACATGGCAGATGGAATATAATGTGGAAAAATGTGAAATTAGCCACGGTGGTAGGATGAATGGACGTGCAGAGTATTCTAATTGGTGAGAGATTAGAAAGTGTAGATGTACAAAGGGACCTGGGTATCCTCATTATAAGTAATTGACAGCTAACATGCAGGTGCAGCAAGCAATTAGGAAGGCAAATGGTATGTTGGCCTTTTTCACGAGTTGATTTGAGTAGTGAAGTCTTGTTGCAATTGTCTAGAAACTTTTTTAGACCGCAGATGGAGTGCTGTGCGCAGTTCTGGTCTCTTTACCTGAGGAAGGATATTATGACCACAGAGGGAGTGCAAAGAAGGTTCACCAGACTTCTTCCCGGGATGGTGGGACTGTCCTATGAAGAGAGATTGGGGAAGCTGGGCCTGTATTCTCTAGAGTTTCGAAGAATGAGAGGTGATCTCATTGAAACCTACAAAATACTTAAAGGGATAGACAGGGTAGATGCAGCTAAGATGTTTCCCCTGGTTGGGGAGTCCAGAAATAGCAGACATAATTATAAAACAAAAGAGAAGCCACTTAGGACAGAGATGAGGAGAAATGTCTTTACTCAGATGGTTCTGAATCTTTGAAATTCTCTCCCCAGAGAGCTGTGGAAGTACGGCCATTGAGTATGTTTAAAGTAGGGATTGACAGTTTTATCAATACCACTGACAAAAAGGGATATGAGGATAGTGTGGGGGAAAAGGCATTGGATGATCAACCATGATCATATTGAATGGTGGAGCAGGCTCGATGGGCTGAATGGCTTACTTCAGCTCCTATGTTCCTATGTTCGGAAGCTGCTTAACTCTTTCAAACTCAAGGTAAGTTTAGTCAGGCTGCTTTCCCAGGGTTCGGAATGTTTTACAGTACACTTCTGATACTATCTCATATGCACCCAGGATACCATTTTTATCCATCTCATAATGTGATGAACTTTCATCTGGCAACAGTGAATAAACCTCATGGACTTTTCCTGTTATTCTACTTTGTAAAAACAGTGTCCAGCTCTCTGTCAGTCATTTCAGCTGCTTTGCAAACATTTCAAAACTGATGAAAATCTCTGACACATCCTCCTTATTGAAATTTGGAACAAACTGGGAGAACATTAAGAGCTCAGCACATGGTCCTGAACTATGGGTAGCTCCTTCACTAGCTGTGCCTTCAGTGGGTGGACTGGGACTTCCTCTAGTTGTTTGAGCCACCTTAACTCCCTTTCCTCCTTCTCCTTCTGGAACACTCTTACTTTTTCCCTTTCTTGACGCTCTGCTATTTCTCGCTCTCAATAGAATTCTAATTCTAGTCTCTTCTGTTCTAGTTTTACCTTAGCTAACATTACACTATCTGTCAGTGATTCTAACCCTGTTTGAATTTTCTGCTGCAAATAAAAAATGGTTGGAAACAAGTCTTAGAATTTCGGGTTTCCAATCTTTTGGACGGAGAATAATCCCTAACTGTCCAGCAACATTACACAACTTTTCAACAGAGAGGGGTTTTAACCTGTACCGAGTTACTTCACTCTGTATGTAATTCCTTTATTGGGAATGTAAATTCTTTATTTAGAAAAGGGAGAGAGACAGAAAGCACGAAAAATTATGAGGGTATGGATAGGGTAGATAGGAAAAAAACTTTTTCATTAGCGGAGGTGTCAATAACCGGGGGGCATTGATTTAAATTAAGGGGCAGGAGGTTTAGAGGGGATTTGAGGGGAAGAAAAATCACCCAGAGGGTAGTTGGAATCCGGAACACGCTGCCTGAAGCGGCTACAGAGGCAGGAACCCTCCACAACATTTACGAATTATGTCGATGAGCACTTGAAACGCCATAGCGTACAAGGTAACGGGACAGGTGCTGGAAAATGGGATTAGAATGGATAGGCTTGTTGACCAGCACAGACACAGTGGGCCGAAGGGCCTGTTCCTTTGCTCTATAACTCTGTGACTCTATGACACTTCCAATTTCTCGTTTGTCATTGCGTTACAATCACTAGAACCTCCAGATTTCTGATACAGCCAGGTGAGGAGGGGTCCCAGGCTCCCCTCTTGTCCTATCTTTTCTTTGATCACAATGGGATTTATTCCTTTTTAGCAGTGGACATGCTGACTACCTCAGTGAGTATTTTACCTTTTACCTTTACTGTGATCGTGAAAGAACCAATCAGACAGGTTTTCTTAAGTTTAATCAAGAAGTGAGTTTACTGTACTTTAAAATCTAAAATGAATCTAAATAAAATAACAAAAATATACGTTAGACATTCATGCGCAAACTCACAGGCAAATCACACAAATGAAGTATACAGTGAGAAATAAATTTGTATTTGGATTGGAGTCCAGAATAAATTAAAAATAAACAAAGTCTGTGATGTTGGATAATTCTGTGGTCTGCGTCTTTGCCATCCTTACTTATGAGTTTCATGTCATCTCCAAGCGTTGAACTTATGTTTTTTTGCATATAAGTCTCTATTACTTGTATATCTATCCACATGTCAGGAAGAGCATTGATACTAATACTGACCCCTGAGAAACAGCAATTTATACTCCCCCTCCCCCAGTTTGAACAAAGTCTGTTCACCACGTCTCTCTGCTTTCTGTCCCTGAGTCAGTGTCATATTCACACTATCACTGTCAAAATATTCCATGTGTTATATTTCTCATAACAAGTCTATGAAATGTCATTTGATCACAGGCCTTTTGAAAGTCCTTATACGTAACATGAAACACACTAGCCTCATCAACACTCACAGTTATGTCATCAATGAACTTGATCAAGATTATCGTACATGATTGGTCATTACTTACCCGTGCTGTTTGTCATTTATTATCCCATGTTTTTCCAAGAAAGATATATTTTGTACAGGCTTATGGCCTCTAGAAATTTCCAACCACCGACATTAGACTGACTGGTCAGTAGCTACAGGATTTATCTAATGTCTCATTTTATAAGCAGTGTGTAACATTTACAACCCTGCAGTCCCCTGTCATCACTCCCAGATCCAAGGAGGATTGAAAGCTTCCAGCCAATGCCTCTGCTTTTTCCACCATTCCTTCCCTCAACTAACCTCGTATATCCCATCTAGACTGAGGAACACTTCTACACTATTGTGGTACAAAAAGTATTGGATTGAAAGAGATTAACTGAACTTGTTTGTTCATTGACTGTAATTAATGTCAGTCACTACGGACCATAATTGTGTCACTGGAGGGTTTCCCTCTTCTATTAATAAGGGACTCCTTTCAATGTGTTAACTCATAGTGTCAGTGGGAGCATCAACCCCGGCACTAACAGGGATCCGTGGCTGCAGAAAGAGAGAGAGAGAGAAAGACGATTGATCAAAATCTGAGAACAATAGATTGGAATGTTACAACAATGGGTCAGAATCTGAGGACAATAGATTGGAATGTTCCAACAATGGGTCAGAATCTGAGGACAATAGATTGGAATGTTACAACAATGGGTCAGAATCTGAGGACAATAGATTGGAATGTTACAACAATGGGTCAGAATCTGAGGACAATAGATTTCAATGTTCCAACAATGGGTCAGAATCTGAGGACAATAGATTTCAATGTTCCAACAATGGGTCATAATCTGAGGACAATAGATTGGAATATTCCAACAATGGGTCAGAATCTGAGAACAATGGATTGGAAGGTTACAACAATGGGTCATAATCTGAGGACAATAGATTGGAATATTCCAACAATGGGTCAGAATCTGAGAACAATAGATTGGAATGTTCCAACAATGGGTCAGAATCTGAGGACAATAGATTGGAATGTTACAACAATGGGTCAGAATCTGAGGACAATAGATTGGAATGTTACAACAATGGGTCAGAATCTGAGGACAATAGATTTCAATGTTCCAACAATGGGTCAGAATCTGAGGACAATAGATTTCAATGTTCCAACAATGGGTCATAATCTGAGGACAATAGATTGGAATATTCCAACAATGGGTCAGAATCTGAGAACAATGGATTGGAAGGTTACAACAATGGGTCAGAATCTGAGGACAATAGATTTCAATGTTCCAACAATGGGTCATAATCTGAGGACAATATATTGGAATGTTACCACAATGGGTCAGAATCTGAGGACAATAGATTGAAATGTTACAATAATGGGTCAGAATCTGAGGACAATAGATTTCAATGCTCCAACAATGGGTCAGAATCTGGGAACAATAGATTGGAATGTTACAGCAATGGACAGTAGGAGTACGTCCTATTGGTTTGGCCTGGTTGCTGCTGAGTATTTTCGGATGACATTAGAAGCGCGGATCTATTATGCTCTGAAGATGATTCAAACGGTTTACCCCCCCATCCTCGCTATTATTGGTGTCCCTGGTAAGTCTCTGTATCCAACTATTAGATCCATAAACAAAGGTAATTACATCGGCATGAGTACAGATTTAGCCCTAGTGGACTGGGCAGGAAGACTAAAAGGTAGGACAGTTGATGAGCAGTGACAGATGTTTAAGGAGATATTCAATTCCTCCCAACTACAATATATTCCAGAGAGGAAGAAATATTCTAGGAGGGGGAAAAACATCCATGGCTAAGCAAGGAAGTTAAGGATAACATAAAGACAAAATCTAAGGCATACCATATTGCAAAGGCCAGTGGCAGGCTGGAAGATTGGGAAATTTTTAATGATCAACAAAGGGTTACTAAAAAAGTAATAAAAAGAGCAAAGATAAATTATGAAAGAAAACTAGAGCAAAATATAAAAACGAATAGTAAAAACTTCTTTAAGTATATAAAAGGTAAGAGAGTGGCTAAAGTGAATGTTGATCCCTTGGAGGATGAGACTGGGAAGTTGATAGAGGGGAACACAGAAATGGTGGAGACACTAAATCCGTATTTTGCCTCAGTTTTCACGGTGGAGGACAGCAGTACCATCTAAATAGTAACATGTAATGCAGAGGTTATAGAAAGAGAGGAATTTAGAACAATCATCATTACTAGGTAAAAAGTACAGAGCAAACTATTGGAATTGAAGGCAGACAAGTAACCAGGCCTGATGGCCTGCATCAGAGTGTCTTAAAGTAAGTGGCAGCAGAGATAATGGATCCATTGGTTACAATATTCTAAAATTCGCTGGATGCGGGAAAGGTTCCAGTGGATTGGAAAAAAGCTAATATAACGCCCTTATTCAAAAAGGGAGGGAGGCAGAAAGTAGGAAACTATAGACCAGTTAGTTTAACATCTATCGTTGGGAAATTGTTAGAAACCATTATTAAGGAAGTAATAACAGGACGTTTAGAAAGTCAAAACGCAATCCATCAGAGTCAGCATGGTTTTATGAAGGGGAAATCCTATTTGACGAATTTGCTAGTGTTCATCGAAGCTGTGACAAGAAAAGTGGAAAATGGTGATCCTGTAGATGTAGTATATCTGGATTTCCAGAAGACATTTGATAAAGTGCCGCACAAAAGGTGAATACAGAAGGTAAGATCACATGAGTTCAGGGGCAATTTATTAACTTTGATAGAGGATTGGCTAACCAACAGAAAACAGAGAGTCGGGATAAATGGATCTTTTTCTTGTTGGCAATATGTAACTGGTGGGGTACCACAGGATTTGGTCCTTGGCCCCTGCTATTTACAATATATATTTATGATTTGGATGCAAGGATAGAAGGTACTATAGCCAAATTTCCAGATGACACTAAAATAGGTGGGATAGTATGTTGCAATAATTAAATAAGAAATTTACAAATTGATATGGATAGGTTAGGTGAATGAACGAAAATTTGGCAGATGGAGTTTAACGTGGGTAAGTGTAAGGTTATCCATTTTGGTCGGAAGAATAGAAAGGCAAATTATTATCTAAATGGAGAGAAACTTCAGAGTGCTTCGGTGCAGAAGGATCTGGGTGTCCTCGTGCATGAATCGCAGAAAGCTAGTTTGGAGGTACAGCAGGTGAAAAGGAAGGCAAATGGAATTTTGGTATTTCTTGCGAAAGGAATAGAATATAAAAGTAGGAAAGTGCTGCTGCAACTGTGCAAGGCATTAATGAGACCGCACCTGGAGTATTGTGTATAGTTTTAGTCTCCTGACTTGAGGATGGATGTAGTTGCATTGGAGGCAGATCAGAGGAGTCACTAGATTGATTCCAGGGAGCAGGGGTTTGTCTTCTGAAGAGAGATTGAGCTCTTTATGCCTTTACTCTATGGAGTTTAGAAGAATGAGAGTCGATCTAATTGAGGTAGAGAAGATGATTAAGGGGATTGACAAAGTAGACATAGAGAAGACGTTTCCTCTTGTGGGGCAACCTAGAATGAGAGGTCATTGTTTTAGGATAAGGGATAAGGAATTAAAATAGAGATGAAGAGAAATTTCTTCTCTCAAAGGGTCGTGTGTCTGTGGGATTCACTACCCGGAGTGCAATAGATGCCGGGACATTGAGTAAATTTAAAGAGGCGATAGACAGATTTTTAATTAGTAATGGGTTGAAGAGTTATGGAGAACGGGCAGGAAAGTGGAGTTGAGACCGAGATGAGATCAGCCATGATCATATTGAATGGCAAAGCAGGTTCGAGGGGCTGAATTGCCTACTCCAGCTCCTAGTTCTTATGTTATTATGTTCTTATCTGTATCTTTCCAGACAAGAGCGGGTGACGTATCCATTATCTCTCTCTATGTTGTCCATTCATGTATCTGCTGTGTGACGGAGGCCATCTATGTCGGGTGAGGTGAATTATACTGCCTGCTCTCTCAGCAGGGAGAAGCAGGTGAGAGATCCCGTGGCTTTGTCAGGATAACGGGATTCCTGATGGTCTAGGTGTCTCTGCGGGGTCCCCAAGGCAACGGGGAGAGGTACAGGAACTGATACAGCTCTCACTCCATTAATGTACAGTTGGTGTGTGAGCATACCCAGTACATCATCTTGGTAAATGTCCACTGTCCTGGCAGCAGCCACCATACCTTCATTCTGAAGCAGTCAGCCGGTCCCAACACATCGGGCCCCCATGCAGAACCCGAATGTGGCTCATGACCTCTAAACTCTAGACACTCCCCTCCTCCACACAAAACCACCAGGTGAAGCAATGCTTCCGATGTCTGAACCGCTCGTGGGGAGCCCTCCAGTACATACTGGAACAGGTGTCCAAGTTCATGGTGTTCTGCTGCACCCTTCACATCACCACCATCATGTGGACACAGGCTTTGGCACCAGGGATCCGCAGGCTAACTCAGTAGGAGGAGGAGGAGGCAGGGAGGATATTTCCTGGATGATTTCAAACCGGAAAGGCTGTCGTAGAGACGCTGCTAAGATTCCAGTTCCCAGAGGACAACTTCCCTTTCCCACCATGGATCCCCCACTTCTCCACCATTGCACCCATCTGAGATGCCCCATCACAGCGTCCCCTAGGTAAGCATCCTGCAATAAAAATACCAACAAAATGTTTTTCATGATCGTCTTTATCCAACAACACATGCAATTATACAAACTAAACTGAACTATTCACCCTTGTGTATTCCTTTAGTCCCTGTCTTGTGGGTTCCCTCAACCTGCCTACTGCTCCTACACAGTGTTTCCCAGTGACTGCAGCATGGCTGGTGGAAGGCTGCTGTCTTTCACTGAGGGAGACTGCAGATGGCCTTGCAGGACTTCCTTGAGCTGCTCTAGGCCTTGAGGGCTCGGATTCAGACTGCACCACCTCGAAATGGGCAGCAGCTCCAGCAATGTTCACATCTGAGTCCTGTGTATTATAACTCGTTTGTGACCTCGCCCTCCGGTGATCTGACACATGAACTATCCTTTCCCCCTGGCCTGGCTGAAGCTCACTCATGCTCGGTGACTCACCACGTGCAGATTCTGACTCGATACCAGCCTCTAAGGTAAACGCACTGTAAGTATTTGATCTGGTGGCTGTGAGCATCAGACCAAGTGATGGGGCTTTTGCTGCTTTCTTTCTGTCTCCTGGAGCTGCTGTGACTGGGAAGTTGGTAGTATTGGGTTATCATTGGAAAGTATAAAATCAGAAGGGGAGGTTTGAGGTGAAGGATTGGGGGTGGTATGGAAAGCAGGAGGTCCATGGTCTTACCATCTCCAGCTTGTACATCAACATTTCTAACGTTTACCAGTTCTGATGAAGGGTCACAGATCTTAAACATTAACTCTATTTCTCTCTGCACCGATGCTGCCAGACCCACTGAGTATTTCCAGCACTTTCTGTTCAGGTGCACAGAAGTGCCCCATTGACCAACTTATCTCAGCCCGTTTTTTTTTGCTTAAATTTGCATTTCTGGACATCCTCAGATATTCCATTGAGAATAAAATCGTAATTACAATCATACACCTCGAAAATCCTTAGTATGTCCGTCTCCCCAGGCGTGCCTGTTTTTCTTCTCTACCAGGTTATCAATTGACTATTTCCTGTGATATGCGAGTGAGATTGTATTTCTGGCTTTTTTTATTCAAAACTCTCTGAAAGTCCTCCCCCCCCCTCCCCCCACCCACGCTGTTAGTGATGAACACACACGTTTGATTGAGTGTAAACTCTTTTTGTTGCCAAATCTCCTCCTCATTCATCACTCAACTGAGTTTACTATTTTTCACAAACCAAGTAAACCAAGCCTATCATCCTGATGTCTGTGTTCCGTCTCCTACACCACTGTAAGGTCTGATCTAGGGTCAGAGATCACCCAAAAAGGAGGTCAAAGGGTCACAAGCAGTTTATTGAGGAGTGACAGTTCAAATACAGCACAAAATCAGAATAAACACAGTGGAGAAACAATCTGTGACATACGAGAAAGGCTTTCTGGCTGTGGATTAGATTTTTTAGAAGCTATTATTAAAGATGTTATGGCAGGGCAGGTAGAAAAATTCAAGGTGGTTAGGCAGAGTCAACATGGTTTTGTGAAAGGGAAATTACGTTTAATCAATTAACTGGAGTTCTTTGAAGAAGTAACATGTGCTGTGGATAAAGGGGAACTGGTGGATGTACTGTACTAGATTTCCAGAAGGCATTTGATAAGGTGCCACATCAAAGGTCATTGCGAAAAATAGGAGCTCATGGTGTAGGGGGTAAGACATTGCCATGGATAGACGTTTGGTTAGCTAACAGGAAACAGAGAGCAGCCATAAATGGGTAAATCTCTGATTGGCAGGATGTAACGAGTGGGGTGCCATAGGTATCAGTGCTGGGGCCTCAACTTTGTACAGTTTGTTTAAATGAATTAGATGCAAGGACCGAAGGTGTGGTTGGTAAATCTGTTGATGAAACAAAGTTCTGAAGAGGACATAAGGCGGCTGCAAACGGACATAGATAGATTGAGTGAGAAGGCAAAGATCTGGGAAATGGAGTAGAATGTGGGGAAATCTGAAATTGTCCATATTGGTAGTAATAATGAAATTAAACTAAGCATATTATCTGAATGGTGAGGGATTGCAGAACTCTGAGATGCAGGAGTATCTGGGTGTCCTGGTGTATGAATTGCATAAGGTTAGTATGTCGGTTCAGAAAGTAATTAGGAAAGCTAATATAATGTTATCATTTATTGTGAGAGGAATTGAATACAAAGATAGGGAGGGCATTGGTGAGACATTATCTGGAATTCTGTGTTCAATACTGGTCTCCTTATTTAAGGAAGCATGTAAATGCGTTGTAAACAGTTCAGAGAAGGGTTATTAGACGAATATGGGCGGACTGTCTTATGAGGAAAGGCCGGACAGGCTAGGCTTATATCAGCTGGAGTTTAGAAGAGTAAGGGGCGACTTGATTGAAACATTGAAGATTCTGAGCGTGGGATAGAGCAAGCGAGGGTGACAGAGAGAGAGAGGGAGAGATAGAGAAAGAGAGAAAGAGAGAGCTGAGCTCATCGGCTGCTGAAAACCTCATCCATGCCTTAGTTACCTCGAGATTTGACTATTCCAGCACACTGCTGGCTTGTTTCCCACATTCTACTCTCTGTAACCTTGTCCCTTGTGGTCATCCAAAACTCTGCTGCCATCTTCTAATTTACACCAAATTCTGTTCACCCAACATCCCTGTGCTCACTGACCTGCATTGGCTCTTGGTTCAGTAACACCTCAAATTTAATATTCCAACCATGAGATCAAATCCCTCCATGTACTCGTCCTTCTGATTATCCCAATCCCCTGTCCATTTCCAATATTCCTGAAACTTGTTCATCTTCAAGTCTTTTGCCAATTCCCTTTCTAAAGGTGGGTTTCTTTCCCTCTGTCTCTATCCCTGACCACACATTTCATCTCTTCATCTTCCACCCTGAAAAATCATATAAAAGGGAGGCAGGAACTCTGTTGCCACTCCTACACCACTGTAAGATCTGATAGAGTGTCACAGCTTAACAGAAAGGAGGTCGAAGGGTCACAAGCAATTTATTGCAGGGAAACCATTGGAAAAAATTCGGAGGGACCGGATTAATCTCCACGTGGAGAGGCAGGGATTAATCAGGAATAGTCAGCATGGCTTTGTCAAGGGGAGTTCGTGTCTAACTAAATTGATTGATTATTTTCGAGGCGGTGACTAGGGGTGTAAAGGAGGGTAAAGCAGTAGTCTACATGGACTTCAGTAAGGCTTTTGATAGGGTCCCGCATGGGAGATTTGTTAAGAAGGTAAGAGCCCATGGGATCCAGGGCGATTTGGCAAATTGGATCCAAAATTGGCTTAGCGGCGGGAGGCAGAGGGTGATGGTCAAGATTTGTTTTTGCGGGTGGAAGCCTGTGACCAGTGGTGTACTGCAGGGATCGGTGCTGGGACTCTTGCTGTTTGTAGTGTACATTAATGATTTAGACGTGAATATATGAGGACTGATCAGTAAGTTCGCAGCTGACACGAAAATTGGTGGTGTTGTAAATAGTGAGGAGGAAAGCCTTAGATTACAGTACGATATAGATGGGCTGGTAAAATGGGCAGAGGAGTGGCAAATGGAATGTAATCCTGAGAAGTGTGAGGTGATGCATTTTGCGGGGGGGGGGGGGGGCGAACAATACAAGGAAATATACAATGGATGGTCGGACCCGAGGAAGTATTGAAGGTCAGAGGGACCTTGGTGTACTTGTCCATAGATCACTGAAGGCAACAGCACAGGTAGACAATGCGGTCAGGAAGACGTATGGGACACCTTCCTTTATTAGCCGAGGCGTAGAATATAAAAGCAGGGAGGTTATGATGGAGCATAAAACTCCAGTTAGGCTACAACTGGAGTACTGTGTATAGTTCTGGTTGCCGCACTATCGAAAGGAGGTGATTGCAATGGAGAGGGTGCAGAATAGATTCACCAGGATGTTGCCTGGGCTGGAGCATTTCAGCTGTGAAGAGCGACAGAAAAGGCTAGGGTTGTTTTCCTTAGAGCAGAAAAGGATGAGGGGTGTCATTTTTGAGGTATACAACATAATGAGGGGCATTGATAGGTTAGACATGAAGAATCTTTTTTCCCTCAGTGGACGGGTCAATAACCAGGGGGAATAGATTTAAGGTAAGAGGCAGGAGGTTTAGAAGGGATTTGAGGAAAATAATTTTCACCCAAAGGGTGGTTCAAATCTGGAACACACTGCCTTAAGAGATGGTCCGGGCAGGAACACTCACAACATTTCAGAAGTATTTAGATGAGCACTTGAAACGCCATGGCAAACAAGGCTACAGGCCAAGTGCTGGGAATTGGGCTTAGAATAGTTCGGTGCTTGATGGCCAGCACAGACACAATGGGCTGAAGGTCCTGTTTCTGTGCTGTATATCTCTATAATTCTATGACTCTATTGAGGAGTAACAGCTCAAATAGAGCATAACATCAGAAGAGACATTGTGTACATACGACCTGTGGCAGGTGAGAATGGCTTTCAGTTATGGATCAGATGTTAGAAGCTATTATTAAAGACGTTATAGCAGGGCACGTAGAAAAAAATCAAGGTGATCAGGCAGAGTCAACATGGTTTTGTGAAAGGGAAATCATGTTTAACCAATATACTGGAGTTCTTTGAAGAAGTAACATGTACTATGGATAAAGGGGAACTGGTGGATTTACTGTACTTCGATTTACAGAAGGCATTTGACAACGTACCACATCAAACGTCATTGTGGTAAATAAAATCCCATAGAGTAGGGGGTAACATAATTGGCATGGATAGAGGATTGGCTAGCTAACAGGAAACAGAGTAGGCATAAATGGGTTATTTTCTGGTTCGCAAGCTGCGGCAAGTGGTGTGCCACCATGATCAGTGCTGGGGCCTCAACCTTTTACAATTGATACAAAAAACTTTGATGAATAGACCGAAGGTATGCTTTCGAAATTTGCTAATGACTCCAAGATTGGTAAGAAGGTAAGTTCTGAAGAGGACATAAGGAGGCTACAAAGGGATTTAGAAAGGTTAAATGAGTGGTCAAAGAACTGGCAAATGGAGTATAATGTGGGAAAAGATCAAACTGTTCATTTTGGTTGGAAGACTTGACTGTTACCTCGAGACTTAACTATTCTAACTCACTCCTGGCTGCTCTCCCATAACCTACTCTCTGTAAACCTGTGGTCATCCAAAACTCTGCTGCCACCTTCTAATTTACACTAAATTCTTTTCACCCAACATCCCAGTGCTCACTGATCTACATTGGCTCTTGGTCCAGTAACACCTCAATTTTAATATTCTCACTCGTATGATCAAATCCCTCATGTCCTCACCCCTCTGATTATCCCAATCCCCTGTTCATTTCCAATTTTCCTGAAGCTTGTTCATCTTAAAGTATTTTTCTAATTCCCTTTTAAAAGTGAGTTTCTTTCCCTCTGTCTCACTCCCTGACCACACATTTCATCTCTCCAGCTCCACTGGTGCTGTGGAAGTTCGGATACATAAAATGGTGTGAGCTGCACTGCCGGTCACATCCAGCACATTGTACAGGACACCCAGGCTGTCCGGAGTGATAGCGTGGGTGTAACATGTGTGCGTCTGTCGCGTGAGGATGGTATGAATATGGTGTCAATCAGCCATTTCAGCAGCTTTGATGTACGACTTTGAAACTTGGTCTGTGCATGTCCACTGACCGCCTGTGTCAGTCACTCTCAGCTGAACATACATTCAGCAGCACGAGGAACCCCCTCTAGTGTTATTTAAAAAGACCAGGTATCTATCTTACAGTTTTAGGGCTTTTTACTGACTTCTGCCATTGTAAATGTAGTGGAGGTGCTGTGGATGGTTTTCTGGAGGTTGTGTTGTGAGCTGCTGCAGACATTCAGGGAGGACAGAGGATTTGGTGACCCAACAGTAGGGGCGTGGAACGCCCTGCCTGCAACAGTAGTAGACTCGCCAACTTTAAGGGCATTTAAGTGGTCATTGGATAGACATATGGATGAAAATGGAATAGTGTAGGTCAGATGGTTTCACAGGTCGGCGCAACATCGAGGGCTGAAGGGCCTGTACTGCGCTGTAATGTTCTATGTTCTATGTTCTATAACTCTGGACAAGGTATAGGACTGTAGTTACAGTGTCTCTGGGTCTGTAACATGACCAACAAATGGAGCAGAGGCTGCAGAGAGGGGATGCTCTGAAAAGATGGATGAGGAAGGGGCTCTGCCCTACCAACCTCGGGTTTTCCAAGAGCACTTTTCCTACCGACACCTAACCCAGGAGCAGTGTGTGAGGTGACTCTGATTCAATTAGGAGGTGGTCACAGAGCTGTGTCACCTCCTGTAACACGACCTACATCCTCACACCAGGGTGAGGACGGAGCTGTCAGTGGATGAACTTCTATGTACCTGGATCTTTCTAGACAAGAGCAGGAGATATATCCAACATCGAGTCACAGAGACTGATAGAGTCATTTACGACATAGAAGGAGGCCATTCATCCCATCCTGTCCATGCTGGCTCTCCATGGAGCAATCCTGTCAGTCCCACTCCCCCACTCAATCCCTGTCGCAAATTCATTTCCTTCAGGTCCCCACCAGCTTTCATTTGAAATCAATGATTGTCTCTGCTTCTCACGCACTTGTGGGCAGTGAGTTCCAGATCATTAACACCCGCTGCATAAAGAAAAAACTTCTTCCTCATATTCCTCCTGCATCTCTTGTCCAGAACCTTCAATCCGTTTCCCTAGTCTTTCTTCCATCAGTTAATGGGAACACTTTTTCATTGTCTAAATTATCTAAACCTGTCATAATCGTGTAACCTAACCTTGGAACTAAAATCCTCCATCCCTGGAACCATCCTGTTAAATCTCCTCAGCACCAAGGACCTTCATAATCTTTCTGAAGTGTGGTGACCAGAATTGGACACAGTAGTCCAGCTGAGACCTAACCAGAGATTTATAAACATTCATCATAACTTCTCTGCTTTTGAACTCAATGCCTCTCTGTATGAAGTCCAAGATTATATGTATTTTACTATCCAATCTCTCAATATGTCCTGCCACCTTAAACGATGGATATTCATACACCCACAGGTCTCTCTGTTCCTGCACACTGTTTTTCTTTCTTTTGGGCCTCCTTATCTCGAGAGACAATGGATACGCGCCTGGAGGTGGTCAGTGGTTTGTGAAGCAGCGCCTGGAGTGGCTAGAAAGGCCAATTCTGGAGTGACAGGCTCTTCCACAGGTGCTGCAGAGAAATTTGTTTGTTGGGGCTGTTGCACAGTTGGCTCTCCCCTTGCGCCTCTGTCTTTTTTCCTGCCAACTACTAAGTCTCTTCGACTCGCCACAATTTAGCCCTGTCTTTATGGCTGCCCGCCAGCTCTGGCGAATGCTGGCAACTGACTCCCACGACTTGTGATCAATGTCACACGATTTCATGTCGCGTTTGCAGACGTCTTTATAACGGAGACATGGACGGCCGGTGGGTCTGATACCAGTGGCGAGCTCGCTGTACAATGTGTCTTTGGGGATCCTGCCATCTTCCATGCGGCTCACATGGCCAAGCCATCTCAAGCGCCGCTGACTCAGTAGTGTGTATAAGCTGGGGATGTTGGCCGCTTCAAGGACTTCTGTGTTGGAGATATAGTCCTGCCACCTGATGCCAAGTATTCTCCGAAGGCAACGAAGATGGAATGAATTGAGACGTCGCTCTTGGCTGGCATACATTTAGAACATTGTTATTAAGCCTATATTGCCTTCCTATCCTTTCTGACAAAATGCATCACCTCACACTTGTCTCACACTTTCATCTGCCACTCGTCTGCTCAATCTACTTAGTATCTATGTCCTGTTGCAGGTGGTTCTGAACATCCTCACTGTTTGTCACAGCTCCATGTTTGGTATCAGAGGCGGATTTTAAAATTCTACTCTGTATTCCAAGATCCAAGTCATTTATACACAGCAAAATTAAACAGTGGCCTGAGCACTGACCCTGGCGGAACACTCACTGTCTAACACCTTTCAGTCTGAAAAACTGCCATTTACTTTGACACACTGTTTTCTCTATGTAAACCATTTTTTTATCCAATTGGACACTGACCCTCCCATTCCATTTGACTCAATGTTGGTAATTAACCTTTTTTGTGGCACTTTATCAAACACATTGTTCAAACCAATCTAGACAACATCCATCACATTCCCTTCATCAACCTTCTCTGTTACATCATCAAAAGTGCAATTAGATTAGTCAAGCATGACTTTCTTTTTGTAAATCTATGCTGGCTATCTTGAAGTAACTCAAACCTCTCAAATGCTTGTGGTTTTATCCCTGATAATTGTTCTAAAACCTTTCCCACCACTGATGTTGGACTATCTGGCCTGTAGTTGTGAGGAATGTGTGCTGTCCATTGATGTATCCGCTAGGTGAGAGAGGCCATCTATGTTGGGTGAAGTTAATACACCTTTTTCTCCCTCAGCGGGGAGAAACAGGATAAGGGGACCCCTGGCTTTGTGAGGATAGCTGCATTCCTGTTTTTTGAGATGTCTCTACGGTGTCCCCATGTCAACGGGGTGAGGTACAGGAACTGGAAGAACTCTCACTCCATTAATGTACAGTTGGTGTGTGAGCATGCCCAGTACATCATGTTGGTGAATGTCCACCATCCTGGCAGCAGCCACCATCCCTTAATTCTGAAGCAGTCAGCCCGTCCCGACACATCGGGCCCCCATGCAGAACCAGAATGTGGCTCCTCGGAGACAAATGTAACCCCCCTCCAGACACAGTTCATGTTTCTTCTTCCCCAAACCTCCTCCCACCACCACCCAACCTCACACAATTAACATGTGTATAATGTGAACAATGAAGTCACCAGGAACATGGTGGAACAGACCATCAGTGTGATGAAGTAATGCATCCACTGTCCGGTTCGCCAGAGGGAGCCCTCCAGTCCACACTGGAGCAGGTGTCCAAGTTCATGGTGTTCTGCTGCACCCTTCATATCATCACCATCATGAGGACACAGGCATGGGAACCAGGAATCCGGAGGCTACCTCAGGAGGAGGAGGAGGAGGCAGGGAGGATATTTCCTGGATGCCTTCGACCCAGAAAGACCGTCTGAGAGACCCTGCTAATATTCTGTTTCCCATAGGACAACATCTCTTTCCCACCATGGATCCCCCATTCTCCATTATTCCACCAATCTGAGACGCCCCATCACATTGTCCCCTTACTCACCATCCTACAATAAAAAACACCAACAAAATTATTTACTTTGACATCTCTATCCAACAGCACATCCAATTATACAAACAAAACTGAACTATGCACCCCTGTGTATTCCCTTAGTGCCTGTCTTGTGGGTTCCCTCGACTTGACTAGTGCTCCGATACAGTGTTTCTCCAATGACTGCAGCATGGCTGATGGAGGGCTGCTGACTTTCCCTGGGGGAGACTCCAGGTGGCCTTGCAGGACGTCCTCGAGCAGCTCTGGGCTTTGAGGACTGGGCGTCGGACTGCACCACCTCGACATGGGCAGCAGTAGCCTGGGATGTCTGAAGGGTAACAGCAAGAAGGGAGAACAAATACTGTCATCCTGAGAGAGGATTCATGCTCCATGGAGACACTGTCAGTCCCACGGGGCGACAGTTCATCAATCCGAGTAATCTACTGGATCACAGATTGCTGGACTGCTGTGAGATCCTGCAAACCCCTTTGAACACTGAGATCCACAGCCATGTTGACAGCAGTCTGATCCTGCATGGCAGCAAGCATGGATCTCATGACATAAAAGCAAAATACTGCAGATGCTGGAAATCTGAAACAAAAACAAGAAATGCTGGAATCACTCAGCAGGTCTGGCAGCATCTGTGGAAAGAGAAGCAGAGTTAACATTTCGGGTCAGTGACCCTTCTTCGGAAAAGTAGGACCCTTCCGAAGAAGGGACACTGACCCGAAATGTGAACTGTCAACGCTCTGATTATCCCAATCCCCTGTTCATTTCCAATATTCCTGAAACTTGTTCATCTGAAAGTCTTGTTCTAATTCCCTTTTTAAAGTGAGTTTCATTCCCTCTGCCTCTCCCTGACCACACATTTCATCTCTCCAGCTCCACTGATGCTGTGGAAGTTTGGATCCATACAATGGTGTGAGCTGCACTGCCGGTCACATCCATCACATTGTACAGGACACCCAGGCTGGCCGGGGTGATAGCGTGGGTGTAACATGTGTGTGTCTGCAGCGTTAGGAGGGGTCTGCATACGATGTCAATCATCCATTCCCGCAGCTTTGATGCACGTCTGTGAAACTTGGTCTGTGCATGTCCACTGACCGCCTGTGTTAGTCGCTCTCAGCTGAACATGCATTCAGCAGCACGAGGAACCCCCTGGTGTTATTTAAAATGACCAGGCATCCAAATTACAGGTGAGGGGCTTTTGACATACTTCTGTTATTGTAAAGTTAGTGGAGGTGCTGTGGATGGTTTTCTGGAGGCTGTATTGTGAGCTGCTGCAGACATTCAGGGAGGACAGAGTATTTGGTGACCCAACTCTGGACGAGGTATGGGACTGTAGTTACAGTGTCTCTGGGTCTGTAACATGACCAACAAATGGAGCGGAGGCTGCAGAGAGGGGAAGCTCTGTAAAGAGAGAGGAGGAGGGGTCTCTGCCCTACCCACCACGGGTTTTCCAAGGGCAAAAAGAGCAGTGGTCCTAATACCGCGCCCTGGGGAACACCACTGTATACTCCTATTGAGTCTGAACAACAACCTTTCACCACTTCTCTCTGTTTACTGTTCCTTAATCAATGTTATATCCACACTGTCACTGTACCTTTAATCCATCGGGTTCAGTTTTCCTAAGCTGTCTATTGAATGTCACTTAATGAAACACCTTTTGAAAGTCCATATATATAACTTCAATCACACCACCCTCATCAACCCTCTCCATTGTTTTATTAAAGAACTCCATCAAATTTACCTCAGCACTACCTCTCTCCACTCCTCCACTGTTGTTAAATTATCAGACTGATTATCCGACACCCAGTACTGGATGAGCAGAAATTTCCTCCAATTAAATATTGGGAAGACTGATGCCATTGTTTTCACTCCCCACTCCAACTCTGTTCCCTTGCTATTGATTCCATCCCTCTTCCTGGTGACAGTCTGAGATTCAGACAATATGTTTACATCCTTGGTGTCACATTTCACCACAAAATGATCTTTAACCTCATTTTCAGGATATCATTACAACCGCCTATTTCCACCTCAGTAACGTCACCCGACTTCACCCCTGTCTCAGCCCATCTGCTGCTGAAACCTCATTCATGCATTCGTCACCTCTAGATGTGATTATTCCAACTCACTCCTTGCTGATCTCCCACATTCTACTCTCTGTAAACTTGAGGTCATCCAAAACACTGCTGCCCATGTCTTAGATCACACCAAGTCCCGTTCATCTATCACTGACTGACATTGGCTCCCAGTCAAGCAATGTCTTGATTTTAAAATTCTTATCCTTGTTTTCAGATCCCTCCATGGCCTCGCCCCCCGCCCCATATCTCTGTAATCTCCTCCACCTCCACAACCCACCGAGATATATGTACTCCTCTAATTCCGGCCTCTTGTGCACCCAGATTTTAATCACTGCACCACTGGCGACTAGGTCTTCAGCTGCCTAGGCCCAAAGTTCTGGAATATCCTCACTGCACTGTTTTTTTTTCATTCGTTCATGGGATGTGGGTGTCACTGACAAGGCCAGCGTTTTTTGCCCATCCCTAATTGCCCTTGATGACTGAGTGGTTTGCTGGACCTTTCAGAATTCAGTTTAGAGTCAACCACATTGTTGTGGGTCTGGAGTCACATGGAGGCCAGACCGTATAAGGATGGCAGATTTCCATTGCTGAAGAACATCAGTAAGCCAGGCTGTTTTTTTTTATGACGATCAATGATAGCATCATGGCACCGTTGCTGACAATAGTTTTCAAATGCAGATTTGTATTAATTATTTGAATTTTAGCACATATTGAATTTTAAATTGCACCAGTTACCACGGTGGGGTTTGAACCCATGTCCTCAGAGAATCAGCCTGATCCTCGGTATTACACTTTTTGTAATATTACCACTCCGCTACGGTCACCGCCTTTACGTCTCCCTTTCCTCCTTTCAGGTACTCCTTAAAACCTATCTCTTTGTTCAAGCTGTTGGCCATCTGATCTAATATCTCCTGTTGTGTCTCAGTGTCATACTTTGCTTCATAATGATCCTGAGAAGCACTTTGGGATGTTTTATAACATTAAAAGCACTATATAAATATAAGTTGTTGTTGAGGTTTGCCAGTCATGCTTTGACATCACCATATCCCTCCTGCTGTCTATTTATTATTCCATGTTTTTCAAAGCAATGAATATATTTGTCCTGGGTTATGAAATTTCCCCATCAGTGACATTAAACTGTCTGGTCAGTAAATGCATTGTTTACTCCATCTCTCCTTTTTTTCAAATAGGGTGTAACATTTACAACCCTCCAGCCCTCTGTCACAACTCCCATATCCAAGGAGGATTGAATGATTCTGTCCAGTGCCTCCGCTATTCCCACCTTTCCTTCTCTCAGCATCTCTCATACATCCCATCCAGACCGGATAAATGTTCTACTTTATTGTGGTACAAACAGTGCTGGACTGAAAGGGGTTAACTGAAACTGTTTGTTCAGTGACTGGAATTAATGTCATTCTCCACGGACCCTAATTGTTTCACTGGAGGGTTTCCATCTTCTATTAATATGGGAGTCATTTCAATATATTATCACATAGTGTCAACAGGAGCATCAAACCCGGCAGTAAGAGGGACCAACAGCTCCAGACAGAGGGAGAGGATAGAACAGAATCTGAGAACAATCGATGGGAATGTTACAACAATGGACAGGAGTTTAATCTGGCAATTTGACGATCTTTCCACATATTATGACTGGTTCTCATTAGACTATCGGATCGTTTTAGCTCTTCAGGTTATTCAATATATTTACTATCCTATCCTCGCTATTATTGGTGTTCCTGGTAAGACTCTTTATCCAGCTATTAATTCTATAAACCGTGTTTAACTGCATTACTGCTCCTGACATTTTCTCATCCCTCTTTGCTGTTGTTGTTACTCCTGGTGAGTCTTTGATAAAGGCTGTAAACTCTACGAAGCATTGCTAATTTTGTTACTGGTCGTGTAATTTTCTCTCTTGGCGTTGCTTGTGTTTATGTTCCGGGTAAGACCCTGTATAGAGCTATCAGATTGTTGCTGTGCCTAATCTGCACTTACTCTTGAAGAATTCACAGAATCGGACTGGTGGAAGGTATATCAATGTTTATTCACACATTAAATCATCAGGTACAAGCACTCACTACTTGCATGTTATACTACCCCAGGACACGAGGTGATCAGTCTCAGAATGGCAGCTGCCTTTCTATTCTCTGAGTCCATGACTCAGGGAATTTTCTTGAGTGTTCTTCCTCGGGGTTCTCGTGCTGTCACCATTTTCAGCCATTGTCTACTGTGAGTCTAATCATACCTCATGCCAATAGAAACTCCTTTATCTGGTTTGTGCAGGGACACTGTCTGGTAGAATCTCTCTCTTGTTTCAGCCTGCTTTTCTGTATGGTCCACAATACCTTGACCATCTGTTTGCAGTGCTCCTTCTAACCAGCCCCTCTATGTTTCAAAACGTTGTGTATTGTTGTGTGACGAGCCTCATTGTTTCAATTACGTTCTTATGTGTTTTTACTGAGTCTACACCCACCACCACACCACCCCCACCACCCCCGTCCCCCTCTGATCATGCAGGGCTATGCCCAAGGGATCACACTCTCATGTCTCTTTGGTAGTACACTTCTGCAATTATAATTTCATTGTTAACGCAAGATCATAAGCAGTGTAATGTTAAAGAAAGCACAATGTAAACATCATTGTTACTTAATTAATCACTTGTGCGAGCATAACGCAGTCGCAATTTAACTTTTAGAATACATTTGTCATTCATTAATTCATTTTAAGTATCTACCAATAGTTATACAACTACCCTCGTGTTACATAATTAATTGTCAATATTTTAATGGAGCAACTTCGAATACTGATTGCCTTTAAGGTAGCTGTCCAACCTGTGTTCATACATCCTCTCACATTCCTTAATCAATTTCTTAAGTTTCCAAATTAAGTATGTCACATCTATCACCATGACACCCGAAACGACTATCAGGACATGGGAGATATTTCTAAACCAGGGCGTATCTTCACGTTTAACCCCCAGTTCCATAAGTCTTCCCACCAGGTAGAATTATTTATCTCATCAATCTGAACTTGTTTCATCTTCCACTGTTGTTCCAGATTGTAGTACACTACATCAATGGTTTCTCGTTGCTGCCTCTCTTGACCCAAACGTTTGGGCAATGGCTGAATAGTATATTCATGTTCCCGAAGGTAATTTATCAAGTCGTCCTTAATACTTTCTGTAACAATTATCGTTTCTGTCTTTCTTTTATGTATGCCGACCAACTCCGTCTTCTCTACTCCAGTTGGTATTTGTGGGTTGACAAGCGACGTACTGTTGCTCACCAGACAAATCCGGTTATGTCCATACTGGTACTTCTTCATTGTGGTGGTTAAGCAATATCTCCCCTTTGCCTTATAGGCCACATGGGTTAACCTGATAATGCCTTCCTAGTTTCCATGGTGCAATTTACAGTGGTATTAAATCCACATTTTGATTCTGCTGTTTTATATGTATGTATATATATATATATATATAGAGAGAGAGTGAGGACACATGACCACCTGGTTTTCCAGACTGCACTTAGACAAAGTTGTCCCAATTATCTCCTTTCCAATTTTCACAACATAGGTCAATATATCATAGTATTTTCTGTAATCCTCTCCTCGCTGCATCAACTATTCTCTGCAGTAATAGGACAGATGGAAAAGGTTTGCCATCTGCTGACACAAAACCTCTGGCTTCCCACAGAGGTAGGTACTCGGTTAAACTGTTACACACGTACATACTGTCAGAATTTATATCAACCAATGGGGGAAACATGTGGTTGTGTCAGCACAAAGTGACTGCAGCTCGTTCGGCACGCTGCACACTTAAACTCGCCAGTAACTGTAAGGCAATGTCTTTAATAGATTTTCCATTATGATCCTGTATATGTAATTCGCACTTTGCCTGGCTAATCCCATCCTCCACTGCAGATGAACCGTCAACAAAAATGTTGAGTGCTGGTTTGATTTCTGATTTCTTCCATTGGACACTCCCGCCCCGCAATGATTTTGACACACAATGTCCCTTGAGGGCCTTTTCTGTCAAAACCTGACACTCATGGGGTTCAGCCTGGTAGATTAAATTGTCTGCCAAGCATGTCAAAGTATTTTCCTTTTTTACTGAAATATATCAACTTTGCAAGAGCAAGGCCCACCGAGCAATGTGATTCTGACTAACATTACCGTCCTTCAGTCGTCCATCCACTAGCAACTGGAAGGGTGTGTGTTCAGTTAGGATAGTAACGGGGCTGAGGCTGACAATATAACATTACTGTCCTTCAGTCGTCCATCCACTAGCAACTGGAAGGGTGTGTGTTCAGTTAGGATAGTAACGGGGCTGAGGCTGACAATATAACCTTACTGTCCTTCAGTCATCCATCCACTAACAACTGGAAGGGTGTGTGTTCAGTTAGGATAGTAACGGGGCTGAGGCTGACAATATAACATTACTGTCCTTCAGTCATCCATCCACTAGCAACTGGAAGGGTGTGTGTTCAGTTAGGATAGTAACGGGGCTGAGGCTGATAATATAACATTACCGTCCTTCAACCGTCCATCCAGTAACAACTGGAAGGGTATGTGTTCAGTTAGGATAGTAACGGGGCTGAGGCTGACAATATAACATTACCGTCCTTCAACCATCCATCCAGTAACAACTGGAAGGGTGTGTGTTCAGTTAGGATCGTAACAGGGCTGAGGCTGACAATATAACATTACCGTCCTTCAGTCATCCATCCAGTAACAACTGGAAGGGTGTGTGTTCAGTTAGGATAGTAACGGGGCTGAGGCTGACAATATAACATTACCGTCCTTCAGTCATCCATCCAGTAACAACTGGAAGGGTGTGTGTTCAGTTAGGATAGTAACAGGGCTGAGGCTGACAATATAACATTACCGTCCTTCAGCCGTCCATCCACGAACAACTGGAAGGGTGTGTGTTCAGTTTGGATAGTAACAGGGCTGAGGCTGACAATATAACATTATCGTCCTTCAGTCATCCATCCAGTAACAACTGGAAGGGTGTGTATTCAGTTAGGATAGTAACGGGGCTGAGGCTGACAATATAACATTACCGTCCTTCAACCGTCCATCCAGTAACAACTGGAAGGGCGTGTGTTCAGTTAGGATAGTAACAGGGCTGAGGCTGACAATATAACATTACCGTCCTTCAGCCGTCCATCCAGTAAAAACTGGAAGGGTGTGTGTTCAGTTAGGATAGTAACAGGGCTGAGGCTGACAATATAACATTACCGTCCTTCAGACGTCCTTCCACAAACAACTGGAAGGGTGTGTGTTCAGTTAGGATAGTAACAGGGCTGAGGCTGACAATATAACATTACCGTCCTTCAACCATCCATCCAGTAACAACTGGAAGGGTGTGTGTTCAGTTAAGATAGTAACAGGGCTGAGGCTGACAATATAACATTACCGTCCTTCAGCCGTCCATCCACTAACAACTGGAAGGGTGTGTGTTCAGTTAAGATAGTAACAGGGCTGAGGCTGACAATATAACATTACCGTCCTTCAACCGTCCATCCAGTAACAACTGGAAGGGTGTGTGTTCAGTTAGGATAGTAACAGGGCTGAGGCTGACAATATAACATTACCGTCCTTCAGACGTCCTTCCACAAACAACTGGAAGGGTGTGTGTTCAGTTAGGATAGTAACAGGGCTGAGGCTGACAATATAACATTACCGTCCTTCAACCATCCATCCAGTAACAACTGGAAGGGTGTGTGTTCAGTTAGGATAGTAACAGGGCTGAGGCTGACAATATAACATTACCGTCCTTCAACCATCCATCCAGTAACAACTGGAAGGGTGTGTGTTCAGTTAGGATAGTAACAGGGCTGAGGCTGACAATATAACATTACCGTCCTTCAGACGTCCATCCAGTAACAACTGGAAGGGTGTGTGTTCAGTTAAGATAGTAACGGGGCTGAGGATGACAATATAACATTACCGTCCTTCAGACGTCCATCCACTAACAACTGGAAGGGTGTGTGTTCAGTTAGGATAGTAACGGGGCTGAGGCTGACAATATAACATTACCGACCTTCAGTCATCCATCCAGTAACAACTGGAAGGGTGTGTGTTCAGTTAGGATAGTAACGGGGCTGAGGCTGACAATATAACATTACGGTCCTTCAGTCATCCATCCAGTAACAACTGGAAGGGTGTGTGTTCAGTTAGGATAGTAAGAGGGCTGAGGCTGACAATATAACATTACCGTCCTTCAACTGTCCATCCAGTAACAACTGGAAGGGTGTGTGTTCAGTTAGGATAGTAAGAGGGCTGAGGCTGACAATATAACATTACCGTCCTTCAACCGTCCATCCAGTAACAACTGGAAGGGTGTGTGTTCAGTTAGGATAGTAACAGGGCTGAGGCTGACAATATAACATTACCGTCCTTCAGCCGTCCATCCAGTAACAACTGGAAGGGTGTGTGTTCAGTTAGGATAGTAACAGGGCTGAGGCTGACAATATAACATTACCGTCCTTCAACCATCCATCCACTAACAACTGGAAGGGTGTGTGTTCAGTTAGGATAGTAACAGGGCTGAGGCTGACAATATAACATTACCGTCCTTCAACCATCCATCCAGTAACAACTGGAAGGGTGTGTGTTCAGTTAGGATAGTAACAGGGCTGAGGCTGACAATATAACATTACCGTCCTTCAGCCGTCCATCCACTAACAACTGGAAGGGTGTGTGTTCAGTTAGGATAGTAACAGGGCTGAGGCTGACAATATAACATTACCGTCCTTCAGTCATCCATCCAGTAACAACTGGAAGGGTGTGTGTTCAGTTAGGATAGTAACAAGGCTGAGGCTGACAATATAACATTACCGTCCTTCAACCGTCCATCCAGTAACAACTGGAAGGGTGTGTGTTCAGTTAGGATAGTAACAGGGCTGAGGCTGACAATATAACATTACCGTCCTTCTACCGTCCATCCAGTAACAACTGGAAGGGTGTGTGTTCAGTTAGGATAGTAACAGGGCTGAGGCTGACAATATAACATTACCGTCTTTCAACCGTCCATCCAATAACAACTGGAAGGGTGTGTGTTCAGTTAGGATAGTAACAGGGCTGAGGCTGACAATATAACATTACCATCCTTCAGACGTCCTTCCACAAACAACTGGAAGGGTGTGTGTTCAGTTAAGATAGTAACAGGGCTGAGGCTGACAATATAACATTACCGTCCTTCAACCGTCCATCCAGTAACAACTGGAAGGGTGTGTGTTCAGTTAGGATAGTAACAGGGCTGAGGCTGACAATATAACATTACCGTCCTTCAGACGTCCTTCCACAAACAACTGGAAGGGTGTGTGTTCAGTTAGGATAGTAACAGGGCTGAGGCTGACAATATAACATTACCGTCCTTCAACCATCCATCCAGTAACAACTGGAAGGGTGTGTGTTCAGTTAGGATAGTAACAGGGCTGAGGCTGACAATATAACATTACCGTCCTTCAACCATCCATCCAGTAACAACTGGAAGGGTGTGTGTTCAGTTAAGATAGTAACGGGGCTGAGGCTGACAATATAACATTACCGTCCTTCAACCATCCATCCAGTAACAACTGGAAGGGTGTGTGTTCAGTTAGGATAGTAACAGGGCTGAGGCTGACAATATAACATTACCATCCTTCAACCGTCCATCCAGTAACAACTGGAAGGGTGTGTGTTCAGTTAAGATAGTAACGGGGCTGAGGCTGACAATATAACATTACCGTCCTTCAGACGTCCATCCACTAACAACTGGAAGGGTGTGTGTTCAGTTAAGATAGTAACAGGGCTGAGGCTGACAATATAACATTACCGTCCTTCAACCGTCCATCCAGTAACAACTGGAAGGGTGTGTGTTCAGTTAGGATAGTAAGAGGGCTGAGGCTGACAATATAACATTACCGTCCTTCAGTCATCCATCCAGTAACAACTGGAATGGTGTGTGTTCAGTTAGGATAGTAACAGGGCTGAGGCTGACAATATAACATTACCGTCCTTCAGTCATCCATCCAGTAACAACTGGAAGGGTGTGTGTTCAGTTAGGATAGTAAGAGGGCTGAGGCTGACAATATAACATTACCGTCCTTCAACCGTCCATCCAGTAACAACTGGAAGGGTGTGTGTTCAGTTAGGATAGTAACAGGGCTGAGGCTGACAATATAACATTACCGTCCTTCAGCCATCCATCCAGTAACAACTGGAAGGGTGTGTGTTCAGTTAGGATAGTAACAGGGCTGAGGCTGACAATATAACATTACCGTCCTTCAGCCGTCCATCCACTAACAACTGGAAGGGTGTGTGTTCAGTTAGGATAGTAACAGGGCTGAGGCTGACAATATAACATTACCGTCTTTCAACCGTCCATCCAATAACAACTGGAAGGGTGTGTGTTCAGTTAGGATAGTAACAGGGCTGAGGCTGACAATATAACATTACCGTCCTTCAGACGTCCTTCCACAAACAACTGGAAGGGTGTGTGTTCAGTTAGGATAGTAACAGGGCTGAGGCTGACAATATAACATTACCGTCCTTCTACCGTCCATCCAGTAACAACTGGAAGGGTGTGTGTTCAGTTAGGATAGTAAGAGGGCTGAGGCTGACAATATAACATTACCGTCCTTCAACCGTCCATCCAGTAACAACTGGAAGGGTGTGTGTTCAGTTAGGATAGTAACAGGGCTGAGGCTGACAATATAACATTACCGTCCTTCAACCGTCCATCCAGTAACAACTGGAAGGGTGTGTGTTCAGTTAGGATAGTAACAGGGCTGAGGCTGACAATATAACATTACCGTCCTTCAACCGTCCATCCAGTAACAACTGGAAGGGTGTGTGTTCAGTTAGGATAGTAACAGGGCTGAGGCTGACAATATAACATTACCGTCCTTCAGTCATCCATCCAGTAACAACTGGAAGGGTGTGTGTTCTGTTAGGATAGTAACGGGGCTGAGGCTGACAATATAACATTACCGTCCTTCAGACGTCCTTCCACAAACAACTGGAAGGGTGTGTGTTCAGTTAGGATAGTAACAGGGCTGAGGCTGACAATATAACGTTACCGTCCTTCAGTCATCCATCCAGTAACAACTGGAAGGGCGTGTGTTCAGTTAGGATAGTAACAGGGCTGAGGCTGACAATATAACATTACCGTCCTTCAACCGTCCATCCAGTAACAACTGGAAGGGTGTGTGTTCAGTTAGGATAGTAACAGGGCTGAGGCTGACAATATAACATTACCGTCCTTCAGACGTCCTTCCACAAACAACTGGAAGGGTGTGTGTTCAGTTAGGATAGTAACAGGGCTGAGGCTGACAATATAACATTACCGTCCTTCTACCGTCCATCCAGTAACAACTGGAAGGGTGTGTGTTCAGTTAGGATAGTAACAGGGCTGAGGCTGACAATATAACATTACCGTCCTTCTACCGTCCATCCAGTAACAACTGGAAGGGTGTGTGTTCAGTTAGGATAGTAACAGGGCTGAGGCTGACAATATAACATTACCGTCCTTCAGTCATCCATCCAGTAACAACTGGAAGGGTGTGTGTTCAGTTAGGATAGTAACAGGGCTGAGGATGACAATATAACATTACCGTCCTTCAGTCATCCATCCAGTAACAACTGGAAGGGTGTGTGTTCAGTTAGGATAGTAACAGGGCTGAGGCTGACAATATAACATTACCGTCCTTCAACCGTCCATCCAGTAACAACTGGAAGGGTGTGTGTTCAGTTAGGATAGTAACAGGGCTGAGGCTGACAATATAACATTACCGTCCTTCAACCGTCCATCCAGTAACAACTGGAAGGGTGTGTGTTCAGTTAGGATAGTAACAGGGCTGAGGCTGACAATATAACATTACCGTCCTTCAACCGTCCATCCAGTAACAACTGGAAGGGTGTGTGTTCAGTTAGGATAGTAACAGGGCTGAGGCTGACAATATAACATTACCGTCCTTCAACCGTCCATCCAGTAACAACTGGAAGGGTGTGTGTTCAGTTAGGATAGTAACAGGGCTGAGGCTGACAATATAACATTACCGTCCTTCAACCGTCCATCCAATAACAACTGGAAGGGTGTGTGTTCAGTTAGGATAGTAACAGGGCTGAGGCTGACAATATAACATTACCATCCTTCAGACGTCCTTCCACAACCAACTGGAAGGGTGTGTGTTCAGTTAGGATAGTAACAGGGCTGAGGCTGACAATATAACATTACCGTCCTTCAGTCATCCATCCAGTAACAACTGGAAGGGTCTGTGCTCAGTTAGGATTGTAACGGGGCTGAGGCTGACAATATAACATTACCATCCTTCAGACGTCCTTCCACAACCAACTGGAAGGGTGTGTGTTCAGTTAGGATAGTAACAGGGCTGAGGCTGACAATATAACATTACCGTCCTTCAGTCATCCATCCAGTAACAACTGGAAGGGTCTGTGCTCAGTTAGGATTGTAACGGGGCTGAGGCTGACAATATAACATTACCTTCCTTCAGTCATCCATCCAGTAACAACTGGAAGGGTGTGTGTTCAGTTAGGATAGTAACGGGGCTGAGGCTGACAATATAACATTACCGTCCTTCAACCGTCCATCCAGTAACAACTGGAAGGGTGTGTGTTCAGTTAGGATAGTAACAGGGCTGAGGCTGACAATATAACATTACCGTCCTTCAACCGTCCATCCAGTAACAACTGGAAGGGTGTGTGTTCAGTTAGGATAGTAACAGGGCTTAGGCTGACAATATAACATTACCGTCCTTCAGTCATCTATCCAGTAATAACTGGAAGGGTGTGTGTTCAGTTAGGATAGTAACAAGGCTGAGGCTGACAATATAACATTACCGTCCTTCAACCGTCCATCCTGTAACAACTGGAAGGGTTTGTGTTCAGTTAGGATAGTAACAGGGCTGAGGCTGACAATATCACATTACCGTCCTTCACCCGTCCATCCAGTAACAACTGGAAGGGTGTGTGTTCAGTTAAGATAGTAACGGGGCTGAGGCTGACAGTATAACATTACCGTCCTTCACCCGTCCATCCAGTAACAACTGGAAGGGTGTGTGTTCAGTTAGGATAGTAACGGGGCTGAGGCTGACAATATCACATTACCGTCCTTCACCCGTCCATCCAGTAACAACTGGAAGGGTGTGTGTTCAGTTAAGATAGTAACGGGGCTGAGGCTGACAATAAACGTAAAATTTTGAATCACCCAGAAGACGGACAGCAAATCTTTTTCACACATTGTAAAGGCCCTTTCTACTGATGTTAACAAGTGAGCTGCGTATTCCACTCGGCAGAATCGGCCATGTTTCTTCTGAAGGAATACCGCTGATAAGGTGGTATCTGTGGTAGCGACATCGAGGGCAAAGGGTAGGGGGTGGGTCCGGCACCTGTAACACCGGATCTATGTCCAACCACTGGTGGAATGTTGACGGACTATCATCTAATCCCTGGGGGAGACACATCCAGGTGTACAGTTGTCCGGGAATGTAAACACAAATTTATATTGACACCCTCGTGCCAGCGAGAGTCTGGATAAAACTCCATCTGCCATTTCTCCGCCCTAGTCTCCAACCGATCCATATCCTGCTGTATCCTCTGACAATCCTCATCATTATCCGCAACTCCACCAAGCTTTGTGTTTTGAACAAACTTACTAATCAGACCAGCTACATTTTCCTCCAAATCGTATATATATACTACTAACAGCAAAGGTCCCAGCACTGATCCCTGCGGAACACCACTATTCACAGCCCTCCATTCAGAAAAGTGCCCTTCCACTGATACCCTCTGTCTTCGATGACCGAGCCAGTTCTGTATCCATCTTGCCAGCTCACCTCTGATCCCGTGTGACTTCACCTTTTGCACCAGTCTGCCATGAGGGACCTTGTCAAAGGCTTTACAGAAGTCCATATGGACAACATTCACTGCCCTTCCTTTATCAATCATCTTCGTCACTTCCTCAAACAACTCTATCAAGTTAGTGAGACACGACTTCCCCTTCACAAAACCATGCTGCCTCTCGCTACTAATAAGTTTATTTGTTTCCAAATGGAAGTAAATCCTGCCCCGAAGAATCCTCTCTAATAATTTCCCGACCACTGACCAAAGGCTCACCGGCCTGTAATTTCCTGGATTATCCTTGCTATCCTTCTTAAACAAAGGAACAACATTTGCTATTCTCCAGTCCTCTGGGACATCACCTAGAGCCAATGAGGATGCAAAGATTTCTGTCAAGGCCCCAGCAATTTCTTCCCTCAGTATTCTGCGTTAGTTCCCATCAGGCCCTGGGGACTTATTTACCTGAATGCTTTGCAAGACGCCCGACACCTCCTCCTCTGTTCCCACGAACTTCAGAACTCTGTGGAGAATCAGAATGTAGCTCCTCGGAGAGAATCACTACCCTGTCTTTACATGGCTCATGATTCACCCCCAAGGAATTCAAACCCCACCATTCATCGCCAACCAACCAGGATATTTCCAGAATATTTCCTGGATGCCTTCCACCCGGACAGGCTGCCGGCGATTGCCTGCTAAGATTCCGGTTGCCATTGGACAACTTCACTTTCCCACCACGGATTCCCCATTCTCCACCATTGTCCCCATCTGAGATGCCCCATCACAGATTCCGCTTGGTCACCATCCTGCAATAAAAACCTGTTCATTAACATCTTTATCCAACAACACATCCAATTATGCAAACACAACGCAACTATTCACCCTTGTGGATTCCCTTAGTGACTGTCTTGTGGGTTCCCTCGACTTTGCTAGGGATCCTACACAGTGTTTCCCCAGTGTCTGCAGCATGGTTGATGGAAGGCTGCTGACTTTCACTGAGGAGACTGCAGATTGCCTTGCAGGACGTCCTCGAGCAGCTCTGGGCTTTGAGGGCTCGGATTCAGACTGCACCACCTCGATATGGGCAGCAGCAGCCTGGGCTGGCTGATGAGTAACAGCAAGGACATTGGTGGAGTGACAGTGAAGGGAGAACAAATACTGTCATCCTGAGAGAGGACAACAGGTTCATGCTCCACGGAGACTTTGTCACTCCCACAGGGTGACACCTCAGGAATCCTAGTAATCTACTGGATCACAGATTGCTGGACTGCTGTGAGATCCTGCAAAATCCTTTGAACACTGAGATCCACAGCCATGATGACAGCAGTCTGATCCTACATGGCAGCAAGCAATCTGAGTCTGAGTTTGCACTGCAGCACTGAGACGTTGGGTGTCTGCCATCTGTGCTGCAGTGGAAGCTGAGACAATGGTCACCAACAATTGTATCACAGCTGGGAGTCTGTAGGCAGTCACAGACTGTCCTGTAATGATGCTGGGAGTCTGAGGCAGTCGCAGACTGTCCTGTAATGGTGCTGGGAGTCTGAGGCAGTCACAGACTGTCCTGTAATGGTGCTGGCAGTCTGACGCAAGTCATAGGCTGTCCTGTAATACTGCTCGCCGTCTGAGGCACAGACTGTCCTGTAACTGTGCTGGGAGTCTGAGGCAGTCACAAACTGTCATTTAATGGTGCTGGGAGACTGAGGCAGTCACAGGCTTCTAGCTCTGTGCAATGTCCTGTGCCATGTTGGAGCCGGACTCCTCCATGTTCCTTGACAGTGATAACAGACTGTCGGACAGGCCTGTCAATGGACAAAGTATCTCAGTGTACATGTCCATCAGCATTCTCCTGTATGCTGTTCCAGCAATGTTCACATCTGAGTCCTGTGCATTATAACTCGTTTGTGACCTCGCCCTCCGGTGATCTGACACATGAACTATCCTTTCCCCCTGGCCTGGCTGCAGCTCACTCATGCTCGGTGACTAACCACGTGCAGATTCCGACTCTATACCAGCCTCTAAGATACACACAGCGAAAGAATTTGATCTGGTGACTGTGAGTTTCAGACCAAGTGATGGGGCTTCACCATCAGTGCTGTGCTGCTGCTCTCTCTCTGTCACCTGGAGCTGCTGTGACTGGGAAGCTGGCAGTTCTGGGTTATCATTGGAAAGTATAAAATCAGAAGGGGAGGGTTGTGGTGAGGGATTGGGAATGGGATGGAAAGCAGGAGGTCCATGGTCCCACCATCTGCAGCTTGTACTTCTTCCCAGACAGTCGGATGAGGGGGAGGTGGGAGTTAAGAAGGAACATAAGGCAGCAACATAACATCATCCTGAATGCTCTCGGTGATGCTGGATGCCACGGGCTCTGCCACAGCCGGTCCTATGATGTGGAGAATCATCTCCTCCCTCAGGCTCAGGGGATGAAGGTATGCCTGGTCCCCACCGGATCACTGCTGCTCCCTGTGTTTATGAGCCACCTTGTCCTGTAAGAGAGAGGGCAGAAGGTCACTGCTTGTGTTGCACTGTGTTTGGGTGATGTGCCTGCCACAGGGGAATAGCTGGAGGCATGTGGAGGCAGGGAGAGGTGGATGTGAGGCTGGTATCAGTAGAAGGTGTGTGAGGGTGAGATGGAGTATGTGAATGTCAGGTGTGGGTCCTGAGTGTTAGGGACAGCTGATGGGTGAGTGATGGGGGTGTGGTTCATTGAGCAGTGTGAGAGGTTACTGGTGTTGAGGGCAGGAGATGTCATGTGGAGATGAATTCACTGACATTGACCACCCGTGTGAGTTCATTTAACTTCTTCTGGCTCTTCTGCCAGGTCCTCGGGGCCAGACTTCTTGCACTGACCTCCCTGGCCACCTGCTCCTATTAACTTCGAAGTGCATTTCTTGAGGGTCTGCACCCCACCCCATGGGAACATGGCCTGTCTGCTCATGTCACCCTCCATGGCTAAGGCCTCCAGCACCACATCCGTGAACCGCAGAACCCTCTCTCTGTCCTAGTACTCCATTTACCTTGTCTCTAATTGCGGCATTTCACAGTCAGCAGCAGCCTCCTGTGATTCAGTGCAACCTCCCTTTAAGAGGAACAGACTGTCTTTAAGAGCTGAATCCTGGATGAAACACGAGCCAGCCTCACACAACCTTAGGCCCCAGCAGACAGACAGCACCGCGTGTCACCCTAGGCGGTACATAGAATTCGTGGAAATGAGAAGGCAGCAGGAAGTTTGTGTGTCACCTGCCTCAACATGAATAGGCAAGGGCAGATCACGAATTACAATCCCTACACCCGAAAAACGAAGCAAACCCGATTTTCTCGCTATATCTATCTTCCTTTCCCACTTACGCATGTCCTCACTCGCTCTTTACACTCTCTGTCTGTTTCTCATAGAATCAGAGACTGATGCAGTACAAAATGAGGCTATTCGGCCCATTGTTTCAGTGCTGTCTCTTGGAATGAGCTACTTAATGAATTCCACCACCAACACCCACCCCCCTCAACTTTCCGCAGTCTCCTTTTTTCCTATTCAAGTATTGGCTAAATTCCCTTTTGAAAGATATTATTGAATCTGCTTCCACCATGTTTTCAGGCAGTGAATCCCACATCCCAACAACTCGCTGTGTAAGAAAATTCTCCTCATTTCACCTCTGGTTCTTTGCCAATTACCTTCAATCTATGTCTTCTCAATACTGAGCTTCCTGACACTGGAAACAGTTTCATATTAATTACTCTATCAAAACCCTTAATGATTTTGAATTATATATTAAATCACCCCTTACCCTTCATTGCTCCAAAGAGAACAATCCCAGCTTTTCCAATCTCTCCACATAACTGAATTCCCAGATCCCTGGTACCATTCTAGTAAATCACCTCTGTATCTTCACTAAGTCCTTGACATCCTTATCAAAGTGTGGTGACCAGAATTGGACATAATTCTCCAGCTGGGACCTAACCAATGATGTACAAACATCAGCATTTCCTCATGAGTTTTATTACTCTGTGCCTCTCTCTCTGACACCAAGGACACTACATGTTACCATCAAAGATCTGTGTGTGCGCCGCAGGTCTCTCTAATCCTGCACCCGCTTTATAATGGTACCATTTATTTTATATTGTTTCTCCTCATACTTCCTACCCATGTCTCACTTCACACTTCACTGTGTTAAATTACATCTGCCATGTTCCTGTCCAATTCACCAGTCAGTCTCTGTCCTCCTGAAGTTTGTTACTATCCTTCTCACTGTTTATTAACATTTCTGAGTTTCCACCCATCACAAAACCTTGACATTATCCCCTCTGTACACAAGTATTAACATACTGCAACTGTGATCCCAACAGTGACCATCGGGATAATAAAAGCAAAATACTGAGGATGATGGAAATCTGAAATAAGTACAAGGAATGCTGGAAATACACAGTAGGTCTGGGAGCATCTGTGGAGAGAGAAGTAGAGTTAATATTTCAGGTCAGTGACCCTTCTTCAGAACAGGGGAACGCCATTGTGTACTTCCCTCCAGACTGAACAATAAATATTCTCCACTACTCTCTGCTTTCTGCTTCGCATCTCGATCAGATCTGATTTTACATTTCCCTGCTCTAAGTTGAACCATCCCAGCTACATAACTGTAATCCCTCATCCCTGGAAAAATTCCAGTAAAACTCTTTTATCCCCTCTCCAATGGGCTCATGTCCTTCCTAAAATGTGGTTCCCTGTATTGGACACAATGCTCCAGGTGGAGCCGATCTAGTCTTTTCTATCGGTGTAACATAACATCCTGACTATTCGACTCTGTGTCTCTATTAATAAAACCTAGGAATCTATTTTCTTTGTTAACTGTTTGTTAACCTGTCCAGCTCACTTCAAAGATTGCACACAAACACCCCAGGTCTCTCTGTTATTCTCACCACCTTTAAAGTTGTGTTATCTCTCCTCATTCATCCACCTGCAGTTCGCTATCACCTTCTCAAAGGCTATTAGGGGTGGGTGATAACTGCTGGCCCAGCCAGCGACACCCACAACCCATGAATAAATAATATTATAAAATCTTTCCACAATGTATCACTTCACACATCTGCCAGGCCAATTAAATATTAGGAAAACTAAAGCCAGTGTTTTCAAACCCCACATCAAACATTTCTTAGCTACAGACTCCATCCCTCTCCTTGACAACTGTCTGAGACTAAAGCAAAGTGTTTACAACCTGGTGTCATAGTTGCTCCTGCGATGAGCTTCCCACCAAATATTCACGCTATCAATAAAACTGCCTATTTCCACCCCCTTAACATAGGACGACTTCATCCCTGTCTCAGCTCCTCTGCTGATGAAACATTCCCCCTTGCCTGTGTTACCTGTAGACTTGACTATTCCATCACACTCCTGGCTGGTCTCCCACATTCTACCCGCCATAAACTTGAGGTGATGAAAAACACTGCTGCCCATGTCCTAACTCACACCAAGTCCTGTTCACCCATCACTCCCTGAACTCACTGACCGACATTGGATCCTGGTCAGCAACACATCAACATAAAAACTCTCAGCCTTCTTTTCAAATGCTTCAACAGAGTTGCTTGCTAGGCCTTTACAGAGGGCAGTTAAGAGTCAATAACATTGCTGTGAGTCTAGAGTCATATGTGGGCTAGACCAGGAAAGGACGGCAGATTCGTTTCCCTAAAGGACATTAGTGAATCAGATGGTGTTTAACAAAAAACGATGATAGTTTCATGGCTCCATGACTGAGACTAGCTTTCTATTCCAGATTTTAACACACTCCTGGCTTGTCTCACACATTCTACTCTCTGTAAACTTGAGGTCATCCAAACTCTGCTGCTCTTGTGTAAACTCACACCAAGTCCCGTTCCCCGATCACTGACATACATCTGCTGCCAGTTAAGCAATGTCTTGATTTTAAAATACTCAACCGTGTTTGCAACTCCCTCGATGTCCTCACACCTCCTTATCTATGTAATATTCGCCAGCCCCACAACCCTCCAAGACATCTGCACTCCTCCAATCCTGGTCTCTTGTGTATGCTTGATTTTCATCATTGCTCCACTGCCAGCCAGGTCTTCAGCTGCCTAGACCCAAAGCTCTGGAATTCCCTAACTACACCTCTTTTATTTTATTCGTGTGTGGGATATGTGCATCGCTGGCAAGGCCAGCATTTGTTCCCATCCCTAATTGCCCTTGACAAATGAGTGACTTGCTGGGACATTTCACCAGGCAGTTAAGGGTTAACCACATTGTTGAGGGTCTGGAGTCACATGGAGGCCAGATCACGTAAGGACAGCAGATTTCCTTCCCGACAGGACATTAGTAAATCAGATCGGTTTTTACAACAATCGATGATAGATTCATGGCACCATGACTGAGACTAAATTTCATTTCCAGATTTTTATTAATGAATTGAAATTATTAATTGATTGAATGTTAATTCCCACCAACTGCCATGTGGGAATTGAACCCATGGCATTAGCCTGAACCTCTGGTTTTCTAGTTCAGTGACATTACCGCTATACCACTGTCACTGCCTCTATGCCTCACTTTCCTCCCTTAAGACACTACTTAATACCTCCTGCTTTGACCAAGAAATGTAAGTTGTTGTTGGGCTTTGCCAGATATGATTTGTCATTACCATATCCCTGCTGCCGTCCCGTGTATTTATTGTCCCGTGTTTTTTTCCAAGCAACGAATGTTTTTGTCCTGGGCTGTGAAGTCTAGAAATTTCCCACCAGCGACGTTAGACTGACCGGTCAGTAATTACACCGTTTGTTCCATCTCTCCTTTTTTAAACCGTGTGTAACATTTACAACCCTCCCATCTCTGGCATCAAGCCCATATCCAAGGAGGATTGGAACATTCTGTCACTACCTCTGCTATTTTCAACATTCCTTCCCTCAGCATCCCCCACACATCCCATTCAGACAGGGTAAATGGTCTACTTTATTGTGGCACAAGAAGAGTTGGATTGAAAGGGGTTAACTGAACCTGTTTGTTCAGTGATTGTAATTAATGTCAGTCATCATGGACCCTAATTGTGTCGTTGGAGGGTTTCCCTCTTCTATTAATACAGGACTCCTTTCAGTGTGTTATCCCATAGTGTCGACAACAGCATCATTCCGGCGCTATCAAGGATCAGCAGCCCCAGCGAGAGAGAGGATAGACCAGAATCTGAGAACAATAGATTGGAATGTTACAACAATGGGTCAGAGTCTGAGAACAATAGATTGGAATGTTACAACAATGGGTCAGAATCTGAGAACAATAGATTGGAATGTTACAACAATGGGTCAGAATCTGAGAATAATAGATTGGAATGTAACAACAATGGGTCAGAATCTGAGAACAATAGATTGGAATGTGACAACAGTGGGTCAGAATCTGAGAACAATAGATTGGAATGTTACAACAATGGGTCAGAATCTGAGAACAATAGATTGGAATGTTGCAACAATGGATCAGACTCTGAGAACAATAGATTGGAATGTTACAACAATGGGTCAGAATCTGAGAACAATAGATTGGAATGTTACAACAATGGGTCAGAATCTGAGAACAATAGATTGGAATGTTACAACAATGGGTCAGAACATGAGAAAAATAGCTTGGGATGTTACTACAATGGGAAGCAGGAGTTTCTCCTATTGGCTTGGCCTAGTTACTGCAGATTATTTTTGGATAACATTAGATGATCGGATCTATTATGCGCTGAAGATGATTCAAACGATTTATTATCCTATCCTCGCTATTATTGGTGTCCCTGGTGAGTCTCTGTATCCAACGTTTAGAATTATAAACATATTTTACAGATTTAATGTTCTTGTCATGTCAATCTTGGGAAGTCTGAAGCCATTGTCTTCAGTCACTGCCACAAACTCCATTCTCTATCCACTGTCTGCATTCCTCTCGCTGCCCAATGTCTGGGGCTGAAACAGACTGTTTGCGACCTCTGCATCCAGTTGACACTGAGCTGAGTTCATCTCCATATTCTCTCCATCACCAACCCTGCCTATCACCACCTCTGTAAATTGTCCCGTCTCCACCTCTGCCTCAGCCCATCTACCGCATAAACCCTCATCTGTGCCTTTGTTAAATCCACACTTGACTATTACAATTCTATCCTGGTCACCTTCCAATTCTATCCTGGTCACCCTCCCAGTAATTGACCTCCATAAACCACAGCCCATCCAGAAATCTGCTGCCTGTGTTCTAACTCACACCAAATCCCGATCATCCATCACCCCTGTGCTCACTGATCTACATTGTCTCCCGGTCTGGCAACACCTTAATTTTAATATTCTCATTCTTGTCTTTGAATCTCTCCATGGCCTCACCACTCCAATTAGCCCTATACCCCTCTCGATTTCACATATTCTTGTAAATCTTATGCCTTTGAAACTTTTTTCAATTCCCTTTTGAAAGTGAGTTTCTTTCCCCTCCCTGGCACCTCCGGCTGTGATTTTTACACTAAGGTGCCACTGGTGCCAATGTAACAAAAACCTGGATCTATAAAAACGATGTGAATGGAACCGCCAACCACTTCTAGTGTGGCCAGCACAGTCCCCCATTCTGTGTAGGGATCTAGCCTGGGTGCACTGTGCATTTGCTGTTAGTCTGAGGAGGGGTTTGGAGTAACGTCAATGTCCCTTTCTAGCAGCTAATATGTACATCTCTGAAACTTGGTCCGTGCGTGTCCACTGATCACGTGTGTTAGTCACTCACAACTTAGCATACATTCAGCAGCACCAGGAATCCCCTCTAGTATTTTTAAAAGGACCAGGCTTCCTGGTCCTGAATATTGAGGGATATTTGACATTCAAGAAGAATAGGAAGCTAGGTAAATGTGGAGGGGTGGCACTGTTAATCAAGGATAGTGTTGGGGCATTAGTTCGAGATGACCTTGGTTCAGGAGATCAAAATGTAGAATCGATTTGGGTGGAGGTGAGGAATACCAGGAGAAAGAAGTCCCTAGCAGGAGTGGTTTACAGACCTCCTAACAGTAATCACAATGTAGGACATCGTATACAAGAAGAAATATTGTTTACTTGTGATAGACGTACGGCAATAATCATGGCTGATTTTAATCTACATATAAACTGGAAAAATCAGATTGGGAACAGTAGCCCGGATGAAGAGTTCATAGAATGCTTTCGAGGTAGTTTCTTGGAACAGCACGTTCTGGAAACAACCAGAGATAAGGTTATATTAGACTTCGTATAATGTAATGTGACAGGATAAATTAATGACCTCAGAGTAAAGGCACCTCTAGGTAGCAGCGAGCACATTATGACTGAATTTTACATCCAGTTTGAAAGAGAGAAGAGTGGATCTAAGATCAGTATTTTAAACGTGAATAAGGGCAACTATTTGGGCATGAAAGTTGAGCTCGCTGAAGTGAACTGGGTTACTTGTCTTGGAGATAGATCAATAGAGAAGCAGTGGCAGACATTTAAGGGGATATTTCAGGAATACTCCATAATAAGTATATTCCTACGATAAGGTGGAGGACCCACCAGCGGTTTAGTAAGAAATTACGGAAAACATCACTCTTAAGGAAAAGGCAGATAATTGTGCAAAGATGAGTGGCAGTTCAGATGATTGGTCAGAATATAAAGAACAGCAGACAATGGCTAACGGGTTAATCAGGAGAAAGACATTCGAGTATAATAGGAAGCTAGCTAGAAATGTAAAAATGGATTGCAAGAGTTTCTCCGCATATTTAAAAAGGAGAAGAGTAAGTAAAAAGAGCGTTGGTCCTCTGGACAGTGAGAATGTGGAGTTAATAGTAGATAAAAAGGAAACAGCGGATGCAATGAACAAATATTTTGTTTCTGTTTTCACTATAGAGGATACAAGAAACATTCCAGTAGTAGCTGTAAATCAGGAGGTGGAAGGAAGAGAGTAACTTGGTGAAAATACAATTGCCAGGGAAGCTTTACTGAGCAAACTTATGGAGTTGCGGGCTGAAAAGTCCCCGGGTCCTGATGGGCTTCATCCTAGAGTCTTAAAAGAGGTGGCTAATGAGGTAGTAGTCGTGTTGCTGTTAATTTTTCAAAGTTCACTAATTTTGGAAAGGTTCGATCAGACTGGAAAGTAATAAATATAACCCCTCTATTCAAGAAGAGGGGGGTGCAGAAAGTAGGTAACTATAGGCCAGTTAGCTTGACATCTGTCCTGGGGAAGATGTTTGAATCGATCATTAAGGAGGCTTTCGCTGGGCACTTAGAAAAACTCAAGGTAATCGCGAATAGAAAACATTGTTTTGTGAAAGGGAAGTCATCTTTAACCAATTTATTGGAGTTCTTTGAAGGAGTAACATGCGATATGGGTAAAGGGGAGCCCTTTGACATACCGCGCTTGGATTTCCAGAATGCATTAGACAAGGTGCCACAAAAAAGGTTATTGTGCAAAGTAGGAGCTCATGGTGTAGTGGGTAACATATTAGCTTGGATCAAAGTTTTATTGGCCGGTTGCTGAAAAGAGGGAGTATGCATGAATGGGTCCTTTTCAGATTGGCAGGATGTGACAAGTTGAGTCCATCATGGGTCTGTGCTGGGGCCTCAACATTTTACAATTTATATGAAAGACTTAGATGAGGGAAGCGATGGCATGTTAGCTAAATTTGCAGATGACTCAAAGATAGGTAGGAAAGTATGTTGTGAAGAGTCCATAAGGAGGTTGTAGTCCAATATAGATAGGTTGAGTGAGTGGGGAAAAAAAATCTGACAGATGGAGTATAATGTGGGAAAATGTGAAGTTGTTCACTTTGGCAGGAGGACTGCAAAATTCCGAGGTGCTGAGGGATCTAGGTTCTGTAGTGCATGAGTCACAAACAGTTAGTAGGTAGGTACAGCAAGTAACAAAGAAGGCTAATGGAATGCTCGCCTTTATTACAAGAGGAATTGAAAATAAAAGTCAGCATGTGAAGCTTCAGTTATACAGGGCATTGGTGAGACCACATCTCGAATACTGTCTGTAGTTTTGGTCTCCTTATTTAATGGAGGACGTGAATGCTTTGGAGGCGGTTCAGATGTGGTTTACCAGATTGATACTAGGAATGAGCAGGTTGTGTTCTGAGTAAAGGATGGACGGACGGTCTTGTTTTCACTGGAATTTAGAATAGTGAGGGGAGATTTGACTGAAGTTTATAAGAACCTGAAAGGCCTTGACATGGTGAATGAGGAAAGGATGTTTCCTCTTGTGGGTGAGTCCAGTACTAGGGGGCACTGTTTCGAAATTAGGGGTCGCCGCTTTAGGACAGAGAGGAGGAGAACATTTTTCTCCAGAGGGTTGTGTGACTTTGGAATTCTCTGCCACAGAAGGTGGTGGAGACGGGGTCATTGAATATTTTTAAGGTGGAGATAGATAGATTCTTATCAGGCCAGGGAATGAAAGGTTATCAAGGTTAGATGGGAGTGTGGAATTCGAAACACAAACCAATCAGCTATGATCTGATTGAATGGCGGTGCAGACTCGAGGGGCCGAATGGCCTACGTCTGCTCCTAGTTCATATGCGTGTATTTTTTACTCAGCTTACATGTGGGGTGCTTTTGACTTACTTCTCTTATTGTAAAGTTAGTGGAGGTGCTGTGGATGGCTTTCTGGAGGTTGCGTTGTGAGCTTCTGCAGACATTCATGGAGGACAGAGGATTTGCTAACCGAACTCTGGACGAGTTATGGGGACTGTAGTTACATGACCTACAAATGGAGCAGAGGCTAGAGAGGGGAAACTCTGTAAAGTGGGAGGAGGAGGGGGCTCTGCCCTACCACCCCAGGTTCTCCAAGAGCAAACAGAGCAGTGGTCCTAATATCGAGCCCTGGGGAACACCACTGTATACTCACCTGGAGTCTGACCAACAACCTTTCACCATTTCTCTCTGTTTACTTTTCATTAGCCAATGTTATATCCACACTGCCACTGTCCCTTTAATCCATAGGGTTCAGTTTTCCTAACCTGTCTATTGAATGACATTTGATCAACCACCTTTTGAACATCCATACATATAACTTCAATCACACCACCCTCATCAGCCCTCTCCATTGTTTTATCAAAGAACTCCATCAAGTTTACCTCACCACCACCTCTCTCCACTCCTCCACTGTTGTTAAATTATCAGACTGCTTATCCGACATCCAGTACTGGATGAGCAGAAATTTCCTCCAATAAAATATTGGGAAGACTGAAACCATTGGGCTGGACTCTGTTGGGCTCCTGATGTAGGTCTCCATGGAGCCACACATCAGGATTGCTGGGCCTGATCTTTCCAGCTGTGCAGAGGCTCGTGGCTCCCCGCCCCCTCCCCCCCAACCGCTCGGCAGTGGTACCCTCCTTTAAATATTTCAATAAACGTAATGTATACATTTCAGTCCAATTCCCTTTGATCTTACTGACAGCCCGGGATCTTCCATGCAGCGGCTGACACTCACACACCTTCATAATAAAAGCAAAATACTGCAGATGCTGGAAATCTGAAATAAAATCCAGAAATGCTGGAACCACTCAGCAGGTCTGGCAGCATCTGTGGAAAGAGAGGTAGAGTTAACATTTCGGGTCAGTGACCCTTCTTCTCACACACCGTCACTCTCCCGTCCAGGGAAAGCCAACGCCACAGAGCTGGGGAAGGGGGGAAAGTAGGATTTTTAGAGTACTGATGGGGTGGGGGGTGGTGGCTGGTGCTTGTGGCGGGCGTGGTCAACTCTGCATTAATAGTGTCGGGGAAGAAGAGGCAAACTCTACACTTTGGACAGTTGTTGTGTTGCGAGGGTACTCGGCAGTTTAAGTCTTTGGCGGGGCTGGTGGGAAGGCAACTATACAATGTAAGTTTTTGGGGTGAAATGGGCAACATTTTATTTGCAGTGCACTGGCAGGGGTGTGTGTACGGGGTTAAACTTTGCACTTTTTGTGGCAGGTCTGGTTGCCCTTTAAAAATGGCACCAGTGTCTGGACAGAGACAGCTGACAACACTACTGTTGTCGCTGAGGCCGTCCCTGTTACGTGATTGGGGGTGGAGTGGGCGGCCCGTTCACTGTATTAAAATGAGCCGTCGCCTGCTACATCACAGTGGCACAGCAGACACAGACTGCACATATGGGCCACAAGTGTTTCGCACTCCGCTGGGGAGAATAAAATTCAGCCCCTTGTTTTTGCTTCCCGCTCCAATCTCCCTTCCCTAGCCAGCAATTCCTTCCTTCTTCCTGGTAACTGTCTGAGATTACTATGGTCTGTTCACAACCTTGGTGTCACATTGGACCACAAAATAGGCTTCTAACCTCACACTGGTGCCATCACCACAATCGCCTATTTCCATCTCTGTAACATCACCTGACTAAATCCCTGCCTCAGCTCATCTGCTGAAACCCTCATTCAAGAAAAGAGGCGCTGCTGGATCTGGTACTTGGGAATGAGGTGGGCCAAGTGGATCAAATACCAGTAGGGAAGCACTTAAAGGACAGTGGTCATTACATCATAAGGTTTAGGCTGACTACATAAAAGGACAAAGGGTCAGAATAATTAACTAGGGGAAGGCCAACTTCCGCGGGGTAAGAATGCAGCTGGGGAAAATAAATTGGAGTCAACGATTGGCAGGAAAACAATAGCTGAACAATGGGCTACCTTCAAAGAAGAGATATTTTGGGCTCAGTCAAGGTATATTCCTTCGAAGGGGAAAGGTAGTGTAAACAAATCCAGAGCTCCCTGAATTACAAAAGAGGTGAGTGACGTAGAGATTAAGATGAAAAAGAAAAAGTGTGCTAATGACAGACGCCAGGTAGACAATCCTACTGAGAACCAGGCAGAGCAGAAGCATAAAAGCAAGTAAGAGAAGTAAAATAGAATATGAGAAGAGTCTGGCGGCTAGAATTAAATGGAGTTCCTAAGTTTTCTATAGATGTATAAACAGGTAGCAAAAGGAGGAGTTGCACCAATTAGGGGCCACACAGAGGATTTACACATGCATGCAGAGGGCATAGTTGAAGTATTAAATAAATACGTTGCATCTGTCTTTACCAAGTGTAACAAAAGTGATTCTTTTTTGGTTAAAAAAAAATATTTCTAAAGGCATTTATGGTTCAGCTGAATAAATGTTAGACCGTTTTTTAATTAAAAATTGAACCACCAAGAGGTCACTGAGAGGGAGCTGGACTGGCAACAGAGTTACTGGTTATCACAAGGCTCGGGTTGGAGATGAAGCCGAAACCCTGGTAGCGGGCAGAAAAGTGATAAGTTCTCCTTTGATTAGACAAGCCCCGTCGTCGCAGAGAACACCTGGGATGGGCAGAAAAACTGACAAGCTTTCTGGTTGTCGGTCAGTGTGTGTGGTTTTACCTTCAGGAAGGAGATAACTTCAAGTCTGAAGAAAAAGTCAAGAAAGCAGAGAAGACCACAACCCAGCTCATTTTCCAGAAATTCCAGAACAGACCTTGTGAAGTCCGCGGAGTTGCGTCATCTTGTTTCCTGTTTGAAGAAAGCCTGCCTAAAATAATTCTCAATGCCGCCTGAAGATAACTGTTGTCTGGTAACCTGGATGTGTGTGCTCAGAAGTTAGACTGCATGCTGGTTTGGAACAACACAAACTCATCTGCTGTTTCCTTCAAAATGGGCAACTAGTTAACCCAAATGCTTTTTGTTTGTAACAGAGCTCTGATCGAAAAATCTTTTTTTTTAGATCTTGTTTTCGGTTAACCAGTGTATATGTCTGTGTTTGAGTTTTAAGGGACTAAGGTAAAAAAAAGTAACTTTAAAATTTGGTTCAGGTTAAAAGGGACTTTGAAGTTTGGTTAAGGTGGGAAGGGGAAGTTAAAAATTAATTGTTGAATTTTTAAAAATTTGATCTGTGATATTGTTTTACTTCATTTCTAGTTGAGACTTTTTTATTCGATCCTGGGATGTAGGCATCACTGGCTAGGCCAGCATTTATTACCCATCTCTCCATAACCCTTGAGAAGGTGGTGGTGAACTGCCTTCTTGAATCGCTGCAGTCCATGGGTGGTAGGTTCACTCACAATTGTGTTCGGGATGGACTTCCAGGATTTTGACCCAGCGACAGTGAAGGAATGGCGATATACTTCCAAGTCATAATGATGTATGAATTGGAGGGGAACTTGCAGGTGGTGATGTTCCCATGCATTTGATCCCCTTGTCCTAGATGGTAGAGGTCGCGGGTTTGGAAGGTGCTGTTTAAGGTGCCTTGGTGCATTGCTGCAGTGCATCTTGTAGACGGTGCACACTGCTGCCACTGTGCATCGGTGGTGGAGGGAGTCAATGTATGTGGATGGTGTGCCAATCAAATAGGCTGCTTTGTCCTGGATGATGTCGAGCTTCTTGAGTGTTGTTGGAGCTGCAGCCATCCAGGCGAGTGCAGAGTATTCCATCACACTCTTGACTTGTGCCTTATAGATGGTGGACAGGCTTTGGGAAGTCAGGAGGTGAGTTACTCGCTGTAGGATTCCTGGTCTTACACCTGCCTCATTTATGATAAACTGTTAATTGTTTAGTTCAGTAAAGTGTGTTCTATTGTGATGGGAATAGTGTATCTGATGGAATGTTTCAGCAAGTGGGAAAATGAGAAAAAAATGTTGTGACCTGTGGAGAAGCTGGACTGAATTAACAGTGCACACCTCTCGCCTCGGGTCATAACACAAGGAAGAAGGTACAACACAGGCAATGGCGAAAGAGCAGGTAATTCAGAAACAAGAAGGGTTTAAAATTGATAAAGTGGACATATTAGATAGGCTGTCTAGAGGTAAAGTGAATAACGCACCAGGGCCAATGAGGTGCATCCAAGGATTATGAGGGAAGTGAGGGTGGAAATCGCAGAGGCACTGGCCATAAATTCTCAATCTTCCTTAGACTTGGGGTGATGCCGGAGGACTGGAGAATTGCAAATATTACATCCTTGTTCAAAAATGGGTGTAAAGATAATCCCAAGAACTCCAGGCCAGTCAATTTAACTGCAGTGGTGGGGAAACTTCTAGTAATAATAATTCGGGACAAATTAATAGTCACATGGACAAATTCGGGTTCAGTAAGGAAAACAGCATGGATTCCTGAAGGGCAAATACTATTTAACTAACAGCCTGGAGATTTTGAGAAGGTAACAGAGAGGGTTGATGAAGGCAATGCTATTGATGTGGTGTATTGTATTTACAAAAGACATTTGATACTGTGCCACATAACAGACTTGTGAGAAAACTTATAGTTCATGAATGAAAAGGGACAGTAACAACATGGATACGGCTTTGGCTGAGTGGCAGGAAAGAAAGAATTGTAGTTTGTGAATGTTTTTTGGGGGCTGGAGGAAAGGCTGGAGGTCCCCAGGGATCAGTGTTGGTACCCTTGATTTTCCTGATATATATTACAAGAGCGACGTCTCAATTCATTCCATCTTCGCTGCCTCCGGAGAATCCTTGGCATCAGGTGGCAGGACCATATCTCCAACGTGGAAGTCCTCGAGGTGCCCAATATCCCCAGCATATACACCCTACTGAGTCAGCAGCGCTTGAAATGGCTTGGCCATGTGAGCCACATGGAAGTTGGTAGGATCCCCAATGACGCATTGTACAGCGAGCTTGTCACTGGTATCAGACCCACCGGCCATCAGTGTCGCTGCTTTAAAGACATCTGCAAACGCGAAATGAAGTCCTGTGACATTGACCACAAATTGTGGGAGTCAATTGCCAGTGATCTCTCGTGCTAGCAGATAGCCATAATGGCGGGTCTGAAGAATGGTGAGTCGAAGAGACTTAACAGTTGGCAGGAAAAAAGACAGAAGCACAAGGAGAGAGCCAACCATGAAATAGCCTCGACAACCAATTTTATCTGCAGCGCCTGTGGAAGAGCCAATTCACTCTAGAATTGGCCTTTGTAGCCACTCCAGGTGCGGCTCCACAAACCACTGACCACCTCCAGGTGCTTACACATTTTCTCCCGAGACAAGGAGGCCAAAGAAGGTAATTGACCAATACCATGGTGTTCAGGGCACAATTTCAGAGTTTGCAGATGATACGAAACGTGGAAGCATTGTGAACTGTGAGGAGGATGGTGTTGAATTTCAAAAGTACTTAGACAACTTGGTGGAATGGGCAGGTAGGTGGTAGATGAATTTCAATGCAGAGAAATATGAAGTGATTCATTTTGGTAGGAAGAATATTGAGATAATGTAAAATAAAGGGCACCATTCTAAAGGAGCAGAGATACCGAGGTGTATATGTGCATAAGTCATTGATGTTGGCAGGAGAGGTTGAGAGAGCATTTAATAAAGCATACAGTATCCTGGGCTTTATTAACAGGGACATTCAGTACAAGGGCAAGGAAGTTATGTTGAACTTATATAAAACACTGATTCAGCCTCAGCTGAAGTATTCTGTCCAATTCTGGGCACCACAATTTAGGAAGATTGTGAGGGCATTGGAGAGAGTACAGAAAAGATCCATGAGAATGCTTCCAGGCATGAGGAATTTCAGTTATGAAGATAGACAGGAGAAGTTAGGATCATTTTCCTTGGAGAAGAGAAGGCTGAGAGGTGAGTTGATTTGATAGAGTTGTTCAAAACCATGAGGGGTCTGGACAGAGGAGATAGAGAGAAACTGTTTCCACTCGTGAAAAGAATCGAGAACGAGAGGGCACAGATTGAAATTAATGGGGAAGAGAGGCAGAAGTGACATGAGGCAATATTTTCTCACGCAAGGAATGGCTAAGGACTGGAATGGACTGCCTGAGAATGTGATGGAGACAGGTTCAATTGAAGCATTCAAAATGCAATCAGACTGTTATCTGAAAAGGAAGAATGTGCAGGGTTATGGGGAGAAGGCGGAGAATGGCACGAGGTTAATTGCTCTTTTGGAGAGCCGATGTGTACATGATAGACTGAATAGCCTCCTTCTGTGCTGTAATAATTATGTGATTCCCTGATTCATGCCTTTGTTACCTCTGTGCATAAATATTCCAACTCACTCCTGGCTGATCTCCCACATTCTACTCTCTGTAAACTTGAGGTCATCCAAAACTCTGCTGCCCATGTCCTAGCTCACACCAAGTTTTCTTCCTCTATCACTGATTGAAATGGCTCCCAGTCAAGCAATGTCTTGATTTTAAAATTCTCATCCTCGTTTTCAATACCTCCATAGAACAAAGAACAAAGATAATTACAGCACAGGAACAGGCCCTTCGGCCCTCCAAGCCTGCGCCAATCCAGATCCTCTATCTAAACCTGTTGCCTATTTTCGAAGGGTCTGTATCTCTTTACTTCCTGCCCATTCATGTATCTGTCCAGATACATCTTAAAAGACGCTATCGTGACCGCGTCTACCACCTCCGCTGGCAATGCATTCCAGGGACCCGCCACCCTCTGCGTAAAGAACTTTCCACGCGTATCCCCCCTAAACCTTTCCCCTCTCACTTTGAAGTCGTGACCCCTAGTAATTGAATCCCCCACTCTGGGATAAAGCTTCTTGCTATCCACCCTGTCTCTCCCTCTCATGATTTTGTACACCTCAATCAGGTCCCCCCTCAACCTCCGTCTTTCTAATGAAAATAATCCTAATCTGCTCAACCTCTCTTCATAGCTAGCGCCCTCCATACCAGGCAACATCCTGGTGAACCTCCTCTGCACCCTCTCCAAAGCATCTACATCCTTTTGGTAATGTGGCGACCAGAACTGCATGCAGTATTACAAATGTGGCCGAACCAAAGTCTTATACAACTGTAACATGACCTGCCAACAATTATACTCAATACCCCGTCCGATGAAGGAAAGCATGCCAGATGCCTTCTTGGCCACTCTATTGACCTGCGTTGCCACCTACAGGGAACAATGGACCTGAACACCCAAATCTCTCTTTACATCAATTTTCCCCAGGACTTTTCCATTTACTGTATAGTTCACTCTTGAATTGGATCTTCCAAAATGCATCACCTCGCATTTGCCCTGATTGAACTCCATCTGCCATTTCTCTGCCCAACTCTCCAGTCTATCTATATTCTGCTGTATTCTCTGACAGTCCCCTTCACTATCTGCTACGCCTCCAATCTTAGTGTCGTCTGCAAACTTGCTAATCAGTCCACCTATACTTTCCTCCAAATCATTTATGTATATCACAAACAACAGTGGTCCCAGCACGGATCCCTGTGGAACACCACTGGTCACACGTCTCCATTTTGAGAAACTACCTTCCACTGCTACTCACTGTCTCCTGTTGCCCAGCCAGTTCTTTATCCATCTAGCTAGTACACCCTGGACCCCATGCGCCTTCACTTGCTCCATCAGCCTACCATGGGGAACCTTATCAAACGCCTTACTGAAGTCCATGTATATGACATCTACAGCCCTTCCCTCATCAATCAACTTTGTCACTTCCTCAAAGAATTCTATTAAGTTGGTAAGACATGACCTTCCCTGCACAAAACCATGTTGCCTATCACTGATAAGCCCATTTTCTTCCAAATGGGAATAGATCCTATCCATCAGTATCTTCTCCAGCAGCTTCCCTACCACTGACGTCAGGCTCACCGGTCTATAATTACCTGGATTATCCCTGCTACCCTTCTTAAACAAGGGGACAACATTAGCAATTCTCCTGTCCTCCAGGACCTCACCCGTGTTTAAGGATGCTGCAAAGATATCTGTTAAGGCCCCAGCTAATTCCTCTCTCACTTCCCTCAGTAACCTGGGATAGATCCCATCCGGACCTGGGGACTTGTCCACCTTAATGCCTTTTAGAATACCCAACACTTCCTCCCTCCTTATGCCGACTTGACCTAGAGTGATCAAACATCTGTCCCGAACCTGAACATCCGTCATGTCCCTCTCCTCGGTGAATACCGATGCAAAGTACTCGTTTAGAATCTCACCCATTTTCTCTGACTCCACGCATAACTTTCCTCCTTTGTCCTTGAGTGGGCCAATCCTTTCGGGCGGCACAGTGGCGCAGTGGTTAGCACCTCAGCCTCACAGCTCCAGGGACCCGGGTTCAATTCCGGGTACTGCCTGTGTGGAGTTTGCAAGTTCTCCCTGTGTCTGCGTGGGTTTCCTCTGGGTGCTCCGGTTTCCTCCCACAAGCCAAAAGACTTGCAGGTTGATAGGTAAATTGGCCATTATAAATTGTCACTAGTATAGGTAGGTGGGAGGGAAATATAGGGACAGGTGGGGATGTTTGGTAGGAATATGGGATTAGTGTAGGATTAGCATAAATGGGTTGTTGATGTTTGGCACAGACTCGGTGGGCCGAAGGGCCTGTTTCAGTGCTGTATCTCTAATCTAATCTAATCTTTCTCTAGTTACCCTCTTGCTCCTTATATGTGCTCCCTATCTCTGTAATATCCTCCAGCTCCACAATCAGCCAAGATATCTGTGCATCTCTAATTCTGGCCTCTTGTGCATCCCTGATTTTCATCACTCCACCACTATTATCTGCACCTTCAGCTAATGGGGCTCCAAGTTCTAGAATACCCTCCCTTCACCTCTCCGCTTCTCCAACTCGCTTTCATCCTTTAACACGCCCGTTAAAATCTACTTCTTTGACCAAACTTTAAACTAGTATCTCATTTTCGGGAAGCACCTTGGGACATTTCATTATGTTAAAGGCGCTGTATAAATATAAATTGTTGTTGAAGTTTGCCAAACATGATTTGTTATTACCAGACCTCTGCTGCTTCTTGTTTGTTATCATATGTTTTTCAAAGAAACGAATATATTTGTCCTGGGTTGTGACCCCATGAAATTTCTCCAGTAGTGATGCGTGTCTGACTGCTCAGTAATTACAGGGTTTACTCTATCTCTCCTTTACTAAACAGGGTGTAACAATTACAGTGCTCCAGTCCTCTGTCATCGCTCCCATATCCACGGAGGATTGAAAGATTCTGGCCAGTGCCTCTACTATTTTCACCATTCCTTCCCTCAGTAACCCTCACGCATCCTGTCCAGAGTAAATTTTCTGCTTTATTGTGGTATGCAAGGTGTCGGAATGAAAGAGGTTAACGGAATCTATTTGCTCAGTGACTGTAATTAATGTCGGTCTCTATGGAACCTAATTATTTCACTGGAGGTGCTCCATCTTCTAATAGTAAGGGACTCTTTTCGATGTGTTTTCACATAGTTTGAGTGGGAGCATCATCCCTGGCACTAATAGGGACCAGCGTCTCCAGAGTGAGGGGGAGGATAGATCAGAATCTGAGGACAATAGATTGGAACCTGACAACAATGGGTCAGAATCTGAGAACAATAGATTGTAATGTTACAAAAATGGGCAGGGGGTTATCCTGGGATCTTGACACTCTTTCTGCATATTATGATCGGCTACCACTAGCATCTAGCATCTATTACGCAGTGAAGATTATTCAATACATTTACTATCTCACCCTTGCTATTGTTGGTGTTCCTGGTAAGTCTCTATATCCAGCTCTTCATTGTATAAACCATGTTAAACTGCATTACTGTACTTCTCATTTACTCTGCCCTTGCTGATTGTGGTATCCCTCCAGCTATTATCTTGATATAACCATTGCTAACCTCATTATGGTTTGTATAATTTAATCTCTCATCTTTGCTTCTGTTGTTGCCCTGGTGAGACTCTAGTTCCAGCCATGAGATATGTAAACCTTGCTTCACTGAAATACTGATTTGGAATGTATTTATTTTTTTGAAGACTGAAGCTAGTGTCATTGGTCTCCATAAGAAACTTCATACCCTATTTGTGAACCACTTACCTTTCACTGGCCAGTGTCTGAGACTGAACAAGACAGTCTACAACCTCTGTAGTAATTTAAACCTGAGCTGATTTCATCTCCATATTCCCTCCATCAACAAACATGCCGACTACCACCTCTGCAATAACTGCCATCTCCACCTCGGCCTCAGCCCATCTGCTGCATAAACTCTCATCTGTGCCTTTGTTAAATCTACACGTGACTATTCCAGTTCTATCATGGTCACCTTCCCAGTTATAAACCTCCATAAACCACAGCCCAGCCTGCGGCGGTGTCTCAGTGAACATCAACGTCAGCTCGAGGAACAAAACCTCATTGTCCGATTAGGCATTCTACAGACTTCCAGACTGAACATTGAGTTCAATAATTTCAGATCAAGACTGGCTCTTTTAATTATTTTGCTTTGTCACTTTTTTTGCCATGTCCTGGCCTTAAACTGGATTTTTTTATGTTGCTACTTTTGGCTTGGGCCGTTCATTATTTTGTCATTTAACACCTTTGCTGCACTAACGCTTTGTCTTTCACCACGCCACAAGCACACTCTCTTTGCCTTTGCCCCATGACCTCCTTGTCTGTTAATCTCTATGACCCTCTGTCCTTTCAGCACCTCTTTTGTCTCTTTTGCCCCACCCTTGCTTTATTTCCTTAAAACCTGACCTTTCTAACCTTTGCCAATTCTGATGAAAAGTCACAGGCCTGAAGCGTTAACTCTGCTTCACTCTCCACAGATACTTCCAGACCTGCTGAGTCTTTCCAGCACTTTTTGTTTTCATTTCAGACTTGTAGTGGAGTTCCCCAGGGATCAATTTTGGGATCGTTTCTCTTCCTGACAAATATTAATGACATGGACCTTGGTGCACAGGGCACAATTTCAAAGTTTGCAGATAATGCAAAACTTGGAAGCATTGTGAACTGTGAGGAGGATAGTGTAGAAATTCAAACGGACATAGACAAGTTAGTGGAATGGACAGACAGGTGGCAGATGAAGTTCAATGTGGAGAAATGTGATGTGATTCATTTCGATAGGAAGAACATGGAGAGGCAATATAGAATAAATTGTGCAACACTAAAGGGGGTGCAGGAGCAGAGAGACCTGGGTGTATATGTGCATAGGTCATTGAAGTTGGCAGGAGAGGTTGAGAGCAGTTAATCAACCAGACAGTATACTGCGCTTTATTAACAGCAGCATGGAATGCAAAAGCAAAAAGGTTATTTTGAACTTGTATGAGACACTAGTTCGGCCTCAGTTGCAGTATTACGTCTAGTTCTGGGCACCACACTTTAGGTAACGTGAAGACATTGGGGAGTGTACATAAACATTCACAAGAATGGTTCCAGAGATGAAGAATATCAGTAATGAAGAGAGACTGGAGAACTGAGAACATTTTCCTTAGGGAAGAGAAGGCTGAGAGGAGATTAGAAAAAAAGGTATTCACAATTATGAGGTGTCTAGACAGAGTGGATCGGGAAAAAAACTGTCCCCACTCCTGAAAGGTTCTAAAACGAGAGGGCAAAGAATAAAAGTAATTGGTAAAAGAAGCAGAAGTGACATGAAGAAAACGTTTTCACACAGCGAGAGCTTCAGATCTGGAATGTGCTGCCTGAGAGTGTGGTGGAGGCAGATTCAATCGAGGTAAACAGGAGGAAGTTGGATAGCTGTCTGAAAAGGAAGTTTGTTCCGAGTTACAGGGAGAAGGCAGGGGAGTGACACTAGATGAATTGCTCTTTTGGACAGCCAGTGCAGACACGATGGACTGAATGGCTGCCTGTAACAATTCTGTGATTCTGTGACAGTTGACCACAAAATGAGCTTCCACTGTTATATTCGTGCCATCACTATCACCACCTATTTCCACTTCAATAACATCGCCTGATTTCACCCCTGTCTTAACTCATCCGCTGCTGAAGCTCTCAGTCATGCTTTCATTACCTGCAGACTGGACTATTCGAATTCATTCTCCCACATTCTACGATCTGTAAACTTGAGGTCATCTAAAACTCTGCTGCCTGTGCCTTAACTCACAGCAAGTCTCATTCCCCGATCACTGACCGACATCAGCTCACAGTCAAGCAATGTCTTGATTTTAAAATTCTCATTCTTGTTTTCCAATCCCTCCATTGCCTCACCCATCACTAACTCTGTAATCCTCTCCAGCCCCACAAACCTCTGAGATATCTCTGCTCCTCTAATACTGGCCTCTTGTGCATCCCTGATTTTAATTACTCCACCATTCTGGCCACACCTTCAGTTGCCTCGGCCCAATGCTCTGGAATACGCGCCCTACACAGCTCCATCTCTCCATCTCTCCACCTCGCTTTTATCCTTTAAGACACTCATTTAAACCTTGCCTCTTTGACCAAACATTTGGTCACCTAACCTAATATCTCCCTTGGTGGTTCAGTGTTACACTTTGTTTCATAATGCTGCTGTGAAGTACCTTGGGATAAGTTCTTGCTGAACTTTGCCAGACATGAATTGTCATTAGCATATCCATGCGGCTTGAAATTTATTATGCTATGCTTTTCCAAGCAAATAATATTTCTGTCCTGGGTTGTGAAATTTCACCACCACCGACGTCAGATTGACTGGACAGTACAGGGTTTACCACATCCCTCCTTTTTGTAAACTAGGTGTATAATTTGCAGCCCTCCAGTGCTCTGTCATCACTCCTATATCCAAAGAGAATTGGCAGATTCTGTGCAGTGCTTCTTCCATTTGCACCATTCCTTCTCTCACCAAACCTCAGAATTCCCATCCAGACCGGGTAAATGTTCTACTTTACTGTGATACAAAAAGTGTTGGATTGAAAGGGGTTAACTGAACCTGTTTATTCAGTGACTGCAATTAATGTCAGTCGCCATGGATCCTAATTGTGTCACTGGAAGATTTCCCTCTTCTATTAATAAGGGACTCCTTTCAATGTGTTATCACATAGTGTCAGTGGGAGTATCATATCACTCCCGGCACTAATAGGGATCAGCGGCTCCGGAGAGAGGGAGAGGAAAGATCAGAATCAGAGAACAATAGATTGGAATGTTACAACAATGAGCAGGAGTTTCATCTGGGAGTTTAACTTTCTTTCTGCAGATTATGATCAGTTCTCATTAAACAGTCGGATCTATTACTCACTGAGGAATATTCAATACATTTACTACCCCTTCCTGGCTATTATTGGTGTCCCTAGTAAGTCTCTGTATCTAGCTATTAATTCTATAAACCATGTTTAACTGCATTACCATTCTTGTCATTTCCTCTGCCCTCCTTGCTGCTGTTGTTATTCCTGGCAAATTTCTGTCCCCAGATATTAGCTCAATAAACCATTGCTATGTGCATTAGAGTGCTTGTAATTTACTCTCCCATCTTTGCTGCTCTTGCTGTCCCTGGTAAGTCTCTATTTCCCGCTATGAGATCTGTAAAATTTGTTTCACTGAAATAATGTTCTTGCTATTTAAATTTGGGAAGAGTGCAGTTGTCATTGGTCTCCATAAGAAATTCCATCTACTATCCATGAACCACGATCTCCTCATTGCCAAATATCTGAGGCTGAACCAGACAGTTTGCAACCTCTGTGTTCTATTTAAATCTGAGCTGAGTTCATCTCCATATTCTCACCAACCCTGCCTACTGTCACCTCTGTACTAACACACATCTCCACCTCTGCCTCAGCCTATCTGCTGCATAAACATTCATCTGTGCCTTTGTTAAATACACACTTGACTATCCCAATTCTATCCTGGTCACCCTCCCATTTATAAACCTCTATAAACCACAGCACATCCAGAACTCTGCTCCCTGTATTCTAACTCACACCAATCCCGATCACCCATCACCCTTGTGCTCACTGATTTACATTGACTCCCAGTCTGGCAGCACCTTAATTTTATTATTCTCATTCATGTGTTTGAATCCCTCCATGGCCTCACCCCTCCAGTTAGTCCCATTCCCCTGACCATTCCCATATTCCTTTTGGCCTTCTAGTATTTTCTTCAATTAGCTTTAAAAATAAACTTCACCCCCTCTTTATTCTGCCACTGACCACGATTTTCAGCTCCACAGGGCCCAACGTCATGGACGCTTGGATCCATAAAATGGTATGAGCTGAGCTGCCGGTCACTTCCAGTGCTCCATGCTGGACAGGGATTTAGCGCTGGACAGGGCTTTAACCCGGGTTTATCAAGCATGTACTGGTAGTGTGAGGAAGGGTCTCAATATGGTGCCAATCAGCCATTGCAGCAGCTTTGATGTATGTCTTTGAAACTTGGCCTGTGCATGTCCACTGACCACCTGTGTTAGTCATTCTCAGCTGAACATATATTCAGCAGCACGAGGAGCCCCTCTAGTGTTATTTAAAAGGACCAGACGTCCAACTTACAGATGAGGGGCTTTTGACTTACTTTTGCTATTGTAAAGTTAGTGGAGGTGCTGTGGATAGTTTTCTGGAGGTTGTGTTGTGAGCTGCTGCAGACATTCAGGGAGGACAGAGGATTTGGTGACCCAAGACTGTACGAGGTATGAGAGCACGTTTCCTACCTTACCTGCCCCAGGAGCAGTGTGTGAGGTCACTCTGATTCAAAAATGAGTTAGTCACAGAGCTGTGTCACCTCCTGCAACACATGGAGCCTCACACCAGAGTGAGGACGGAGCTGTCAGTGGACGTTAAGATCGCAGTTTCTTTGAAACTCTATGTATTTGGATATTTCCAGGCAGGAGCAGGAGACATATCCAGTATAGAGTAGTAGAGGTTGATGGAGTTCAGAAGAGTGAGGGAGGGATCTCATAGAAACCTGCAGAATTTTAATCAGTCTGGACAGACGAGATGCAGGAAGGATGTTCCCGATGTTGGGGTGTCCAGAACCAGGGGCAACAGTCTAAGGATAAGGGGTAAACCTTTCAGGACTGAGATGAGGAGACATTTCTTCACCCAGAGAGTGGTGAGCCTGTGGAATTCGCTACCACAGGGAGCAGTCGAGGCCAAAACATTGTATGTTTTTTAGAAGGAGTTAGATATCGCTCTTGGTTCTAAAGGGATCAAAGGATATGACGGGAAAAGATTACTGAGTTGGATGATCAGCGATGATCATAACGAATGGTGCAGCAGGCTCAAAGGACCGAATGGCCTACTTCTGCTCCTATTTTCTATGTTTCCATGTTTCCCTGCTTTTGTATCCTTGCCTCCAAGATCTGATATGTTTTGCTAA